>NW_026283254.1:45000-148949 GCF_023373465.1 Oncorhynchus keta | reverse complement strand
CACCCTCCATTGTTGAGACATATTTTTATCTCTCCTGTCATCAAGTCATCTGGGGTTCAACTCTATTGCCTTTGTTGTGGAGGAAGTCTTCAATTCACTCTCATCTTTAGAAGGAACGTGTGAACGAAACAATGACAGAATAGAGAGTCTGGGTGGCACATTGTCCCCTGTGTGTGTGTGTGTGTGTGTGTGTGTGTGTGTGTGTGTGTGTGTGTGTGTGTGTGTGTGTGTGTGTGTGTGTGTGTGTGTGTGTGTGTGTGTGTGTGTGTGTGTGTGTGTGTGTGTGTGTGTGTGTGTGTGTGTGTGTGTGTGTGTGCGTGCGTGCGTGTGTTTGTGTGTGTGTGTGTTCAGTGTAGCCATCCAGCACACCAGCTGCCAAGGCTTCCCAGAAATAAGATTTCATCATGACATAGCTTCTATGTTTTATTTGATGTCACTGACTCAACAGTAGACTGATACTCTGTCAAACTAATTAGCAGTAATCATTTTCAATCATTGACAGAGGTTGAGACTTAGGTCTCTGTCTCTCTCAATTGAAGGGCTTTATTGGCCTGGGAAACATGTGTTAACATTGCCAAAGCAAGTGAAACAGACAAGAAACAAAAGGAAAATGAACAAGGGAAATAAACAATGAGAATTTAACAGTGAACATTACACTCCCAAGAGCTTTAAAAGAATAAAGACATTTCAAATGCTATAATATTGGCTACAAAAAAAGGAGCTATCTAGAACTTAAAAGGGTTCTTCGGCTGTCCACATAGGAGAACCCTTTGAAGGACCCTTTGGGGTTCCAGGTAAAACCCTTTTCACAGAGGATTTTAACCTGGAATCTAAAAGGGTTCTCCTTTGGGGGTTGTATAACCCTTTTGGGACCCTTTCTTCTTAGAGTGAATATTCAGTGTTGTAACACTGTGCAAATAGTTGAAAGGGAAAATAAATAAACAGGTTGTATTTACATGGTGTTTGTTCTTCACTAGTTGCCCTTTTCTTGTGGTAACAGGTCACACATCTTGCTGCTGTGATGGAATACTGCTATTTCACCTAATAGATATGGGAGTTTATCAAGATTGGATTTGTTTTCAAATTCTTTGTGGGTCTGTGTAATCTGAGGGAAATGTGTGTCTCTGATGGTCATACAGTTGGCAGGAGGTTAGAAAGTGCAGTTTGGTTTCCACCTCACTTTGTGGGCAGTGGGCACATAGCCTGACTTCTCTTGAGAGCCAGGCCCACCCGATGGCACCCTTTCTCAATCTTAATCTCTTCATTCAAAGACTCAATCATGGACCTTCTTACTGACAGTTGTGGCTTCTTTGTGTGATGTATTGTTGTCTCTATCTTCTTCCCCTTTGTCCTGTTGTCTGCGCCCTATAAAGTTTGTACCATGTTTTGTGCTGCTACCATGTTGTGGTGCTGCCATGTTGTTGCTACCATGCTGTGTTGTTATGTGTTGCTGCCATGCTATGTTGTTGTCTTAAGTCTCTCTTTATGTAGTGTTGTGTTGTCTCTCTTGTCATGATGTGTGTTTTGTCCTATATTTATTTATTTTTGAATCCCAGCCCCCGTCTCAGGTGTCCTTTAGCCTTTTGGGAGGGCATCATTGTAAATAAGAATTTGTTCTTAACTGATTTGCCTAGTTAAATAAAGGTTAAATTAATAAAACGGTGAGAGAGTATATGCGCCTCTCGAGTGTGAGAACGAATGAAACAGAGAACAAGTGAAGAAGATGGCGTTGCCGCGACGGAGATCTTCAAAGAGCTTGATGGTTCTCTCTATCCCTCCTAAGTGGTGAGATAATGCAGCGAGGAGAGGGATGGGTAGATACCAGGGTGAATTAATGATGTCTTATTGTGCCTGATAACAAGATAACACTTGTTATAAGTGTTTATCTGCTATCAGTGCCGCTGCACACAATGGGGCCCTTGTATAGGGAGCCGTAAAATACAGACTGTTAGCTGGAAGAACCCATTAAATGGCCATAAAGATCACCAGCTGCCCTGATAGGCTGAAAGGAGCTTTTGTTACCTGGGAAAAAACGGCAAGAGAAAAAGGAGCGAGGACGGTAGGAGAAAAGGAAGGAAGGGAAGGAGGGAGGGAAGCAGATATGGGAGAGAGGGAGCTAGTATAGGAGAGAGGGTGTCAGTGTGGGAGAGAGGGAGGTCATGTGGGAGAGAGGAAGGTAGTGTGGGAGAGAGGGAGGTAGTGTGGGAGAGAGGGAGGTAGTATAGGAGAGAGGGTGTCAGTGTGGGAGAGAGGGTGTCAGTGTGGGAGAGAGGGAGGTCATGTGGGAGAGAGGGTGTCAGTGTGGGAGAGAGGGAGGTCATGTGGTAGAGAGGGAGGTAGTGTGGGAGAGAGGGAGGTAGTATAGGAGAGAGGGTGTCAGTGTGGGAGAGAGGGTGTCAGTGTGGGAGAGAGGGAGGTCATGTGGTAGAGAGGGAGGTAGTGTGGGAGAGAGGGAGGTAGTGTGGGAGAGAGGGAGGTAGTGTGGGAGAGAGAGGTCATGTGGGAGAGAGGGAGGTAGTGTGGTAGAGAGGGAGGTAGTGTGGGAGAGTGGGAGGTAGTGTGGGAGAGAGGGAGGTCGTGTGGGAGAGAGGGAGGTAGTGTGGGAGAGAGGGTGTCAGTGTGGGAGAGAGGGAGGTCATGTGGGAGAGAGGGAGGTCATGTGGGAGAGAGGATGGTCATGTGGGAGAGAGGGAGGTCATGTGAGAGAGAGGGAGGTAGTGTGAGAGAGAGGGAGGTAGTGTGGGAGAGAGGGTGTCAGTGTGGGAGAGAGGGAGGTCATGTGGGAGAGAGGGAGGTAGTGTGGTAGAGAGGGAGGTAGTGTGGGAGAGTGGGAGGTAGTGTGGGAGAGAGGGAGGTCGTGTGGGAGAGAGGGAGGTAGTGTGGGAGAGAGGGTGTCAGTGTGGGAGAGAGGGAGGTCATGTGGGAGAGAGGGAGGTCATGTGGGAGAGAGGATGGTCATGTGGGAGAGAGGGAGGTCATGTGAGAGAGAGGGAGGTAGTGTGAGAGAGAGGGAGGTAGTGTGGGAGAGAGGGTGTCAGTGTGGGAGAGAGGGAGGTCATGTGGGAGAGAGGAAGGTAGTGTGGGAGAGAGGGAGGTAGTGTGGGAGAGAGGGAGGTAGTGTGGGAGAGAGGGAGGTAGTGTGGGAGAGAGGGAGGTAGTGTGGGAGAGAGGGAGGTAGTGTGGGAGAGAGGAGGTAGTGTGGGAGAGAGGGAGGTAGTGTGGGAGAGAGGGAGGTAGTGTGGGAGAGAGGGAGGTAGTGTGGGAGAGATGGAGGTAGTGTGGGAGAGAGAAGGAGGTGTGGAACAGAGAGAGGAAGAGGATAGAGCAGTGTGTCCCAATCAAGGCGTAGATTAGACCATTTTTGAGAAGGAATCTGAACTTTATAACTGTTTGTTTGTCTGGGGCAAACATATGCTTTCCCTGAATCGATATGATAGAGAAACAGCTATGTAACGATTGTGGTAAAATGTTATCAACCAGTTCCCTCCCTCAAGTCTTATATGATTGGGTACTCAGTCCTGCGTTCACCATTTTACTATGAGATTATTCTTCAGGCTATGTATAGTACCCATTATGAGATATTCCAAGCATATCACTGTTATACAAGTCAGTATTCAAAGTCTGTCTATGTCTGAGGATGTCGGGAGATGACGTGAAAACTGGCCACTACGGGGCAACAGTAAGCGCTGTAGGTTTGGGTTTTGCGAGGGCGTTGTGGGCGTTGTGGGCGTAAGCATCTGTCTCTGATTCCAGAGTTTGCAAGTTTGAAAAAAAACCCAGTTTGTTTCTTATATTTTTGTTATAAACCTTTACCAAACCTTAACCCTTACCTTAACCATTCTGAGTTAATGCCTAATCTTAAGAATTCTCAGTTAATGCCCAAACTTAACCCTAACCTTAAAAATTCAGAGTTAATGTCTCACCTTAAACACTTTGAAATTTGACGTTTGGAACCACAACGAAATTTGACTTTGAGAAACACGGATGAATGTCTAATTCTGACGTGAGACTGTGAGAGCTTATTGGATGTTCAACCTTGGTTTCACTGCTGATTTGAAACTATGTGATGTAGCTACCGCTGTGATAATAACCTTCATTTGATGAGCTTGTACAAAAAAATGCTGATGCGACAAGTTTTCCAGTCGGCCCACTAATGGGTTTTTTCTCGTTGAGATTCATCTGTCTATTTGGTCATTTCATTCACATCCAGTTAAGGCAACCTGTTTTTGTCCAATTTAGTAACAAGCAAACAATCTCCTAATTAGCTCATGCTTTGTGATGACACATCAGGGAATCATGCCATATCGCCTGTCCTCGTTTAGTGTTTGTGAGGTCACAGATTTTTAAAGAATGCTGATACACATCTGCTGAAGACCCACCAACACCTTTAACTAAGAAAGAGAAGAGAGGGAGACAGAGGGAGACAGAGATGTGGAGACAGATACATTCTCATGTCCAGTGTGCATAACATAAAGCAAAGCTCAATATTAGTTAATAAATTACAGAAGAAAAAAGGGAGAGAGAGAGAGAGAGCTGGAATAGGAAAAAAACTCTAATAAATTACCGTTATCTCCTTAATGAGACGACATTAATTAGGGTCTCAAGGTCTGGCGGAGAGCAGGGTGATTTATTGAGCAGCTCTAACAGTGTGGGAATTAGTCTAATTAGGAAAGAGATGGAGAGCTGATTTTCACTTCATAAAAAGACCATTGTTGAACCCAAACCATTTATCAGAACCAGGGTTGCCCGGCTGAGACGTGAGTACAGGAAGAACTGGGAGCTCACACACCGTCCAGGTGGTGTACTTGTCTGTGGATCGTTGGCGGAATGTCAATTGTATTTCCTTGAATCCTTGTGTCCTATCCTCACACCCTTCACTTACTTCCAATTGAAAACATCAGAGGATTCAAGGAAAGGAAACCTGAAATGAAGGATCAGACTTAGAGACAGTCGTCATGTTGGCCAGACAACCATAGATGTACATCTACTCTATGTTGGCACCAAAGGTACCAGGGTGACAGTTGTATTATAGCTATCCTACAGTAGTACTATAGTTTTACACATAGTTTGTCAGTACAGATGTAGGGTCTTCATTTGAGCATTTTCTCACAGCAGGAAAATATAATTATTCTTTGGATTATAATTAATAGACATTTTTGTAGTGGTTGATACATTTTTTAGTTAGGGCATATCAAGTCTGACATTTTAATGTGGAAATTACAAACTTTAGAAGCCTTTTTAAACCTTGAATACACTTGAAGTTTGCATTTCCTGGAGATGTCGTTCATCAACAGGGTGATCAAATGATGTGCAGTGTTTAGCATTGTGTCTGACCTGCTCCTGGCAGTGATTCCTCTCAGAGTAACCAAAGACTGTGTGTGTGAAGCAACATGTCCTGGATCCAGAATGTTATCAGAGTCTCAAGTTCAGGAGGATACATTTTCTGGAGAAGGAGATGCACATGTTGTTTTGTAGAATTATGCAACTGTTTCGTAGAAATAAGCGGCTGTTTTGTAGAAATAAGCAACTGTTTTGTATAAATATAAGCAACTGTTTTGTAGAAATATAAGCAACTGTTTTGTAGAAATAAGCAACTGTTTCATAGAAATAAGCGACTGTTTTGTAGAAATAAGCGACTGTTTTGTAGAAATAACTGTTTTGTAGAAATAAGCGACTGTTTTGTAGAAATAAGCGACTGTTTTGTAGAAATAACTGTTTTATAGAAATAAGCGACTGCCTAAAGTGAGGGTGGCTCTCTATTCATGTATGTGCATTCCAGGAACATTATCAGTCAACAGGTGTGTGTGTGTGTGTGTGTGTGTGTGTGTGTGTGTGTGTGTGTGTGTGTGTGTGTGTGTGTGTGTGTGTGTGTGTGTGTGTGTGTGTGTGTGTGTGTGTGTGTGTGTGTGTGTGTGTGTGTGTGTGTGTGTGTGTGTGTGTGTGTGTGTGTGTGTGTGTGTGCTTGACTTTATTTGACTGATTTTTCTCTTGAATGCACCTCTGCGAGATCAGACATGCAGGTCCTTATCAGCAGGTTGAACAAACCCTGAGGACCAGTAACCCAGAGAGAGTCAATAAACAGCTGACTGACAGGGACAGCAGATCACTGCAGACCTGCGTTCAAACACTACTCAAAATCTTTTCAAATATATATATATATTTTTTAAATATTTTATTTTTGCATTTTCCAATTAAGAACATTCAAAACAAACGTGAAAATATATTAGACAACGATAGGACAAAGTGACAGTAACAGACGAGCGTAACAAAAATACAAAATAATTATATATACAAACATACAATAAGAAAAAAAATAATAACGAGACATTGGATCACCTGCCGTAGGCGTGGGTAGGTGTGAAACATTATGTGAGGATTATATATAGATTCAATCAATGAGATGTGGGGGAGATTCTCCATATAGTCAATAAAAGGTTGCCAAATTCTGTAAAATGTCTTTAACTTATTCCTCAAGCAGTAAGTGATTTTCTCCAGAGGGATACAACTATTAACTTCCGAAAGCCACATTGCAACTGGCAGGGAGGAATCCAATTTCCATTTCAAGGCAATACATTTCTTGGCAATCGCTAGCAATATTTCTGTTAGCTTTATAGTATGGCTTTGCCTAAGATTGGTGTTAGTAAAGTTACCCAGTAGACAGACCTCCGGGTCTAAAGGGAATGCAACCCCGTGAATTGAGGATATTGTATCGCATACCCCCTGACAGAAACCGTGTAGTTTTGAACACTGCCAAGTGGAATGGAGGAATGTTCCTTCATCTGAGCCACTTTTCAAATACTTTAAGCGTTTGTTTTACTGCACCTGGAGTGCCAGGTGATGCAGATGTGCACTTTTGGGGCTATTCTATTGGTTCCATTGCACCAGGTAAGCTTAATGAAGCGGAGATAATGTATTGTAAATGATTTTGAATACTAATTAAACCCAGGTCTAGATCACACAGCGAACACATGGCATGAGAACCAACCCCAACCTTTATGACTCCTGTCATGTAGATCACAGCCCAGAGCCGTGGTAATGATTGAAAAATATGCCTGTAATGACGATAAGCTCTTTGATGTTTCCTAAACTCCACCGGCACTAACGTTTAAGGCCAGAGATCTAATTAATTAACTGATCAACTTTGACTTTGTAGTGCAATGCGGGCCGCTCTCTCAGAACGACTCAAGCACCTGCCCGTGGGGACTTGCAGGGTGTGTGTGTGTGTGTGTGCGCGCGCATGTGGCGTGTGTGTGGTTTGTGTGTGCGTTAAGTGTATGTGGTGTGTTCAAGACAAGGGCAGCTCTGCAAGTACTCCTGTCTTTGTGAGCAGGCATGCCAGGGTGGGTTTGTGAGTCCATCTAGCCCTACATGGCCAGCAGGACACTCTGGGCTTCTTATTAAAAACTATTCAGACACCCCTGTGCTGTTAGGAGATAGATCTAACCAAGAGGGCAGGCTAAATGTACTGAAATTGTCCTATACAGTTTCTAGGGCCTTTATACCTGCTGACAATATTGACAAAACAAACACAGAGCAAATCTTAATTTGAGATTGTGTGCATGACTATTGATTTCGTGTAAATGTAATTTTACGCACACAGATGTCAGGATAGGATTCGGCCCAGTGAGTCTACGGCAGCGGCCGAGACAGAATTCCATCGGATGCAACAGCAGCAGGAAGGGTTTTGCTACTGAGGGACGAGCGACGATTATGTGAATGTTTGTTCTCCTGTGTTGTTTGAAGGTGGATGGGTGGTGGGTGCGCGGTAGGGTGCGTGCCACCGTAGAAGCCGCGCGTTGGTAAGTGTTCAAACCTAGGGACCTGACATCGGGGCAGCGGTGCCATTTCGATCATTGATTTAATTTAATTTGTGCACCTCAGACACCGGGTGGGGATGACGGATTTACCCGCGGCCGGGCTATTTAAATTACTTTTAAATCATAAAAGCAAAGAAACGAGGCGCGAGGGGAAGAGGTTGGGAGGAATAGGCAGAAAGCACTCGCGTGGCGGCGGCTGATTTCCCTGGAGCAAATTAGCTCTATATCAGACCTGGCGACAGGCGGTATTCTGGGTGATAGGGAGCAGAGAGGGGGTGGAGGGGTTGGTGAGGGGGAGGGCGGCAGCCCCCGAGTGTCACTGCTTCAATCTTCTAGGGGTCAGACGCAACAACAATAACCACATACACCACCTCGCTGTGAGCGACGGTCTACAGTTGGGAGAGGTGACCATTTAAGCGTTTTATGCATCTTCCTAGGCCTGATTTCAATTTCTTGAGATATAATTTAGAGCCTTTCGGATTAGGCCGCCTGCCCCTTGGATTTTATGGGCCTAGTCCACTACTCTTCCAATCCGTGGGTCTCATTCACTATTTGATTATTCAACTGTGCTTCAAGTCATAAGTGCTATTGCCTACATCTGAGTACTTATACTAATATATTTTATAATATTGGAATATTCATTATAAGTCTTTGACAGTTATTATAAAAATACAAAAATCCCTCTAGGATTTATTTTCTATTGTCAACCTATACACAACACATGTTCGAATTGCATTTGAATAAACATGAATGAATAATATAATGAAAGTAATTTCATATTCGTTATTTAACAATATATGAATATGAAATTACTTTAATTATATTATTCATTCATGTTTATTCAAATGCAAATCGAACATGTGTTGTGTATAGGTTACCATGGCATTTTTAGGCCTAAACTTTAAACTATGTTTTTCAAAGATTGTTGCTGAGTGGAGCATCATGCGTAAATACATATGAGTTGATCAAATAATGTATCATGTTCAGTAACCTATTGGCCATTGTGATACAACTATGAGCAAGTGGGCTTTATATGTTTAATTCATAAAAATGTAAAAATAACTATCACTTGGGACCTTATAACAGTTGCTAGTGATTATTGGACTCGTGGTAGATTTTGTCTGGGGTAGTAATTACAATAGTATCTCAGGAGTTAATACCATGACGACTACGTATTCTGCGTCACCTGCTTGACCTGTTAGAAACGGGATATTTGTTATTTTTTTAAGTGCTTACGGCCCAACAATGTTCACATGACCTGAGGTGAGGACCACCTACAGTAGGACTATGTCTGCTTTCGTTCACACACCTGCGCGCATTCCTCCTCAGGGGTCAGGCAGATCAGGCAGAATGCGGTTGTTAAAGGTGGGCGACAAAAGGGAGATTCCCCATAGTTCACTGACCGGAGCCGGGAGGTAGGACGCAGTGTTGTTGCACCACATACAAACATATAGAGAGCAAAGCAATTGTTATTCTGCTTCTCATTGCTGCATATATCTTAAAACCTTATGACGCATACCAATATAAGCCTATTTCTCGTCTAAAACTAACGGTGCTGATTTAAAACGAGTTGTAAAAGCCTAACTAGGAATATGACAGACTAATAACTGACAAATTATTATTTTAATCATGTTGTTTTTCTGATTTCCTTAATTTATTATGTTTTGACATGATTACCGATATGCTGTGGGCCTATGTAAATAGACCTAATTACGTAGATGGGTCTTGGACATGGAAGAAAAGACACCTGGAGTGTGACCTAGCTATTCTATGCTAAATCAACTTTATTAATGGACTATTTTTTTTCTCTTCGGCTGATGTATAATTCTAGCTCATAAAGATGAATTACATTAGTATTTCAACCTGGAGAACCCATGGGTTTTAAAATAAGCAAATCGTTAATATTGTGCTAATTGAAATATAAATCTCTTGCCAATATTTCCTCTGAATAGACACGCAGAACAGATAATGATAGCAGGATTTATTTGATTTAGGCTGTAAATAGATGTCCAAAATATGGCTTGAGATCCAAATGTGCAAAAACTACAAATCTGTAACATAGTTTTATTATTTTCATTATTATAAACATTGTATCAATTTGTACTAAAAGCTATGTAATAACTATAACTACAGTATTTGTTATATTATAACCTAGACCACTTGTATCTTGTTATCTGATTCAGGCGCGTTCCTAACGCAACAACACATACAGTAGAAAAGGCTAATATTGCTACCAGCTCTCACAGTCTCACGTCACAATTAAACACAGCAGAAAGTGTTGCTGACAGACAGAGGGAAAGAGGTTGGACATTTCTCACGCAGGAGACGTGTGAGGCGCGTTCAGAGGTTTCTTGAGTCGCGTGGAAATGAGAGAGTAATTAGTTAATTACAAAACGGTCGACTAAACTCACCCCTCGAGTACCTGCATTAGCCAATCACAGCTCAGACAGCCACAGGGGTGGGGGAGACGGCGTCTGAAGGAGTGAAACACTTGCTTTAGTTGGTTAAATTGCTATTAAACACCAAGACCTGGCTGTTAGTCATCACATGTGATGTGAATACGCGGATAGAGGACTACAGAAACCAAATGGACACTCGGAAAGCATTGCAATTTAATATTTTGTTGTATCATTTTATTTGCTAATAATTTAAGCTCTTCAGGGTTCTTCAGAGAATATTTTACCAGAACTGTTACAGGTAGGTGATAGCGAGGGGGTGAGCAAAACTAAGGAGCCTGCTATCGAAACGCATACTAAAAGTACATCATCTCATGTATTTATCATTGCTCTGACTTATTTTGGTTACGAGAGGGTTGCACTGGCATCCTCAGAGTGACTTTTATAACAAACTGAAACATTTATACAGAAGATTGGAGTTGGAGCTGTATGCGCTCTGACGCACAGAACAAGTGTACATTGGCAGGTCTGACCTTTGAGCAGCTCGCGGCAGTTTTCCTGATGAGAGTCGGTATGGAGAAATCGAATAATTTTCGAATCGATGCTCTGCTGGCCGACGAGACTCACAGGGCGAACCGAGACCTCTCCCCAGGTCTGAGCAGTGACAGCCCTGCGGGCAGCCCTGTGTCCTGTCGGCGAGCGGACACCCCGTCCCCGCGCAGGACGCCCATCCATCTTCAACCCGGGATAATCCCCAAGCCGGGACTGCTGAACCTCCCTCACACGGGACTCGCCTCGCTACCCCAAATGTACCCTGCCCCTATGTACCCAATATCGGCCTTGGGTGGACATCACCCTGCCTTCGCCTACTCCGGCTTCACACACCTTACCCAGTCGTACCCAGACCACCTGAAGGCGGCTGCCATGGCAGGGTCTCTCCCCTGGAGCACTGGATCCGTGCTGGAATGATGATACCACGTCTTCCAGACTACAGTTGTAAGTATAGTACACATGTGGGCTAGGCAGCACACTCAATAGGCTATATATACTCTTGTCACAAATATATCAACAAACGAAACATATTTTTAAAAGAGAGGCATTATGCGCTAGGCCCATGGGGTTTCTTTTAAAATCGGGGATGTAAATGGAGTTGAACTGTCTGTTGGTGATGTGCTTTTGTGCTTGTTCAGAACACATAGTCAATATAATTCATATAGCCAAGCAGACACAAAGCTAAGCCTAATTGCTGTAATCAATCATGTTTTTCAAATAGGTGTGGCGGGTATCAAGCAGAAATGAACTTACGCCCAGATACCGGAGTTTTATTGGTAGGGAAGGGATCGTTTGATCACTTAACAACCACTTCCAAAGCATTGAACCCAACCGCCTAGAGGTGTCGTAAAATCACTTATTGTTCCTCATTGCATGTAATCCAAAGGTGAGGGAAAGCAAATACAGGTACACACACACACACACACACACACACACACACACACACACACACACACACACACACACACACACACACACACACGGCAAATGTTGTAAACATTATCAAATATATGTTCTAAGATTAGGCTAAATGTTGCAATTAACTTTAGCTTGGTGTGCAAAACTTAAACGTATTTGATACCAGTATTGATAACAAAACTCAATATATTATAACATCTCTCATAACACATTTGACAAAAAAGTAGAAAATACTAATAATCTGAGGAATAACACCAACAACAACAATAATAACAATAATCATACATTTCAATTTGTAAATAATGAATACATCTAATACGAAGGTTATTGGTTAATAATACGTGTTATTATATATTTATTATAATAATATTGTGTTACTAATTGTATTCATATTATTTCTAACTATTGCTAACATTTTTACCAATCAGGCAAGATCTGTTTCAAAACATTTTTATTTCAATATAAGAGCAAGAACAATAGGGCCACATACAAGGTATTATCATAGAATTGTAATATTTTCATGTGTATTATATCATGCTATATATTAATTACATGCTTATATTAATCCACCTTTATTGCAATATTTAAACATATCTTTTTAACTGCTTTCTGAACATATAATATTGCACATTCAATCTTAATGGTAGAACGGTTGTGTTCTTTGTTCAGTCATTAACACACAACGTCTGAAAAATATAGGCTATTTAAGTATCATGTAGAGGTATAGGCCTAAATATTGTTTAAGTGTAGACTCATGAAAAGTCTTCGATCGATTTACTGCTAACTGTAATATCATGTTTTTATTTTTGGCCTTTTCATTTCGCTATAAACGTCAACTCGATGAACATTGTCTTTGTACTGAGGAGCAAACTATAAACAAACACCTAAAACATTCTGCTAGTTCACCAATAAAATCACTAAAGCTTCATCGAATTTTCATTAAGTTAATGGTGCTCGCGCTTTTTATGGTTCTAGCGCCCAGCTTCTGCCGTGTCCTCTCGTCAACAATAAACTGGAGTAAAGCTATTATAGTTAATGATGGCGAGAGAGTGCGTGCATGTGTGTGTGTGTTCCTCCTCAACATTATATTGGACTTCCTATGTCCTTGGTATTGCAGAAATAAGACCATTGAAACAGTCTGAGATTAAATCTACTCACATGCATTGTCCAATAGCTTGAATTGACCAGAACACAGGCTTAGTAGCCTACACATCTCATTACATTTGGGAAGAACATAGTTGGGGAGAATTAAGCTATGGATTAGGCCAGAGTCATTGTAACTTTCTACCCAGTTGTTCACTAAAAATGATCCACAATGAAGAATATTGTACTGTACTGAGGTCTCCCCCCCTCTCCCCCTCTCAGCACCCCAGGCAGGACTCCTGGGGAAGTGTCGTAGGCCCCGGACCGCGTTCACCAGTCAGCAGCTCCTTGAGCTGGAGAACCAATTTAAACTCAACAAGTACCTGTCCAGACCCAAACGCTTTGAGGTGGCCACCTCTCTCATGCTGACTGAAACACAGGTGAGGGAGAAAATGTGTCATTCTATGTGTGTCTGTGTGAGTGTGTATATATGTGTCTGTGTGAGCGTGTATATATGTGTCTGTGTGAGCGTGTATATGTGTGTCTGTGTGAGCGTGTATATACAGTGCCTTGCGAAAAGTATTCGGCCCCCTTGAACTTTGCGACCTTTTGCCACATTTCAGGCTTCAAACATAAAGATATAAAACTGTATTTTTTTTGTGAAGAATCAACAACAAGTGGGACACAATCATGAAGTGGAACAACATTTATTGGATATTTCAAACTTTTTTAACAAATCAAAAACTGAAAAATTGGGTGTGCAAAATTATTCAGCCCCCTTAAGTTAATACTTTGTAGCACCACCTTTTGCTGCGATTACAGCTGTAAGTCGCTTGGGGTATGTCTCTATATCAGTTTTGCACATCGAGAGACTGAAATTATTTCCCATTCCTCCTTGCAAAACAGCTCGAGCTCAGTGAGGTTGGATGGAGAGCATTTGTGAACAGCAGTTTTCAGTTCTTTCCACAGATTCTCGATTGGATTCAGGTCTGGACTTTGACTTGGCCATTCTAACACCTGGATATGTTTATTTTTGAACCATTCCATTGTAGATTTTGCTTTATGTTTTGGATCATTGTCTTGTTGGAAGACAAATCTCCATCCCAGTCTCAGGTCTTTTGCAGAGTCCATCAGGTTTTCTTCCAGAATGGTCCTGTATTTGGCTCCATCCATCTTCCCATCAATTTTAACCATCTTCCCTGTCCCTGCTGAAGAAAAGCAGGCCCAAACCATGCTGCTGCCACCACCATGTTTGACAGTGGGGATGGTGTGTTCAGGGTGATGAGCTGTGTTGCTTTTACGCCAAACATAACGTTTTGCATTGTTGCCAAAAAGTTCAATTTTGGTTTCATCTGACCAGAGCACCTTCTTCCACATGTTTGGTGTGTCTCCCAGGTGGCTTGTGGCAAACTTTAAACAACACTTTTTATGGATATCTTTAAGAAATGGCTTTCTTCTTGCCACTCTTCCATAAAGGCCAGATTTGTGCAATATACGACTGATTGTTGTCCTATGGACAGAGTCTCCCACCTCAGCTGTAGATCTCTGCAGTTCATCCAGAGTGATCATGGGCCTCTTGGCTGCATCTGATCAGTCTTCACTTTGTATGAGCTGAAAGTTTAGAGGGACGGCCACATCTTGGTAGATTTGCAGTGGTCTGATACTCCTTCCATTTCAATATTATCGCTTGCACAGTGCTCCTTGGGATGTTTAAAGCTTGGGAAATCTTTTTGTATCCAAATCCGGCTTTAAACTTCTTCACAACAGTATCTCGGACCTGCCTGGTGTGTTCCTTGTTCTTCATGATGCTCTCTGCGCTTTTAACGGACCTCTGAGACTATCACAGTGCAGGTGCATTTATACGGAGACTTGATTACACACAGGTGGATTGTATTTATCGTCATTAGTCATTTAGGTCAACATTGGATCATTCAGAGATCCTCACTGAACTTCTGGAGAGAGTTTGCTGCACTGAAAGTAAAGGGGCTGAATAATTTTGCACGCCCAATTTTTCAGTTTTTGATTTGTTAAAAAGTTTGAAATATCCAATAAATGTCCTTCCACTTCATGATTGTGTCCCACTTGTTGTTGATTCTTCACAACAAAATACAGTTTTATATCTTTATGTTTGAAGCCTGAAATGTGGCAAAAGGTCGCAAAGTTCAAGGGGGCCAAATACTTTCGCAAGGCACTGTATGTGTCTGTGTGAGCGTGTATATATGTGTCTGTGTGAGCGTGTATATATGTGTCTGTGTGAGCGTGTATATATGTGTCTGTGTGAGCGTGTATATGTGTGTCTGTGTGAGCGTGTATATATGTGTCTGTGTGAGTGTGTATATATGTGTCTGTGTGAGCGTGTATATATGTGTCTGTGTGAGCGTGTATATGTGTGTCTGTGTGAGCGTGTATATATGTGTCTGTGTGAGTGTGTATATATGTGTCTGTGTGAGCGTGTATATATGTGTCTGTGTGAGCGTGTATATATGTGTCTGTGTGAGTGTGTATATATGTGTCTGTGTGAGCGTGTATATATGTGTCTGTGTGATGTGATGTATATGTGTCTGTGTGAGTGTGTATATGTGTGTCTGTGTGAGTGTGTATATATGTGTCTGTGTGAGTGTGTATATATGTGTCTGTGTGAGTGTGTATATATGTGTCTGTGTGAGTGTGTATATATGTGTCTGTGTGAGCGTGTATATATGTGTCTGTGTGAGTGTGTATATATGTGTCTGTGTGAGTGTGTATATATGTGTCTGTGTGAGTGTGTATATATGTGTCTGTGTGAGTGTGTATATATGTGTCTGTGTGAGTATATATGTGTCTGTGTGAGCGTGTATATATGTGTCTGTGTGAGCGTGTATATATGTGTCTGTGTGAGTGTGTATATATGTGTCTGTGTGAGTGTGTATATATGTGTCTGTGTGAGCGTGTATATGTGTGTCTGTGTGAGTGTGTATATATGTGTCTGTGTGAGCATGTATATATGTGTCTGTGTGTTGATTCCCACCTGGCAGGCTATTCCAGCGCTGGCCTCTTATCCTATGTTCCTCTGGGAAGAACCTGTACAAATGATCCCTGGTGTGTTTGTCCTTGAGATAGACTGTCTGCTATGGCATGCTCTGTTAGTCGCTGGAGAGTAATGTGATGTCAGACAGTAGCAATCAGACCGGCAGTTCTTTATTTAACTAATATATTACAGCTCTCTTGTTTCACCTGCCTCATCTAGTCCCAAATACCACCCCTAACGAAGCAGTTGACATGTTGATTTAAAAGATCAACTCCTCTGTGGAACATATTCAGCACGTTTTGGAATGACTTCTTCAGATAAATCTTTCTGCAAGTGAGTAACGGTTGTTGTTGACATTTCAGCCCGGTTTCGTAGACAGGAAAAGGCATCCCAAATCTACTAAACTGAGTGTGGGGATAGAGAGATAGAGACTGCAGGTGAGAGACCTCCTGCATTAGTGTGTCTGACAGGCCTGCGTTCTGTCTGTCCTCAGGTGAAGATCTGGTTCCAGAACCGCCGGATGAAGTGGAAGCGCAGCCGCAAGGCCAAGGAGCAGGCATCTGCGTCTGCCCAGTCTGAGGCGGAGCGACTACGCACCGGGGGAAAACCGACCAATGGCAAACCAGCTGAGAATAAACCAGCTTCCACTCAGGATGACGAGGGAGAGCTAGACCTAGAAGAAGCAGAGGAGGAAGAGGAGGAAGAGGAGGAGACGCGACACGAGTTTGATGTTACCATGAGTGGCGCCGTGGAGTTGCAGCGTTCAGCAGACTTTCTGAAGCTCACAGCGGAGCTTGGTTACAACCCCCACAGTCCCTTCTCTGAGGACGACTTAGTGGGGGTGACAGGGGGGGACAGGAAGATAGGCGCAGGGTTGTGAAAAGACAAAGACACACCCAGAAAGGAAAACTCCAGAGACACTGTTGCTTGACACTGGCTCTGGGAAAGTGGGGGTCTATAGTGTAAAAAGAGAAAAAAATGATGTGCCATTTCAAAAGCCTATGACAGTGTTTTTGTGTACATAATGCTCAACGCAATGTAACGTTTCTGTGACCCTGATGGAGTTGTTTAAGGCAGGGATTTCCAAACTGTGGGTCGCCCCCCACCCCCAAAAAAATGTTTTAAAGGAACTCAATCCGGCTTTAAACTTATTCTTGAAAGTTGTACTAGTGCACACGGTGTCATTTCTATATTGGGTATTGCATCATCAGTTCCTCTTGTCCTGTCAGTCATTACATACCTTAGAGAGCTATTTATAACTTGTTAGAAATGTCCAGATCCACTAGCCCATGTCTGCTAATGTTTTTATTTATTTTGTTTTTCAGCTCATAGATGTTGGAGTCATGTTTTTGTCACTCAAATATCACATGAATACACATTAGGCATGGCAAAATGTACAGAATTGCAGGAAATAAGCTTTAAACCTGCAAAATTCTCTCCACCAACAAGAAGGGTGTGAACAGTCTGTCACAAACAGTGCTTGTGCCCATAGAAATAGACATGCCTCGTGCGCAGGGGGGTGTGGGATGTTCCCCAATGCTGGAAGGGGTGTTCCCCAATGCTGGTACCCCTGGTTTAAGGTATAGGTGTTCTTTAGGTTGGACTTGCATCTCTAAGGATGAGGGAATATAAAGCATTTTATATTCATCATCACATCAAGTAAGGCTGAATAAGACACTGAACCCTGTCTCACTCTGCTGTATTTTTTCATGGCATGCAACTCCAAAAAATGTTTTTACACAGGACATTCACCGGCTGTAAGACTCCTGTGTTTTTCATCCAATTGGACTGAGAAGTACTGTAGCAGCAGTGAAGCAGTGAACACCACTGACCTCTATTACCTTGTCATCCATCTCAGCTAAACCCCGCCCCCTGACAGGCTGACTGACAGATGTGGCTCCTTCCACCAGCAATGCTAAAGGATGTGATACAACCAAGTTACGTTCAGAACCGTCGGACTGTTGCAAACTGCAACTTACACTGGCAGGAGTGAACAAACCCTGAGCAGTTTGCATTAGCTGAAAACGAAGGGGAAAGTGTTGCAAAGTGTTGCAGAATGTTGAGTGATGTTGTGAATGTGCCCCCATGAATGTCAGACATCTTGGATTTACAGACTTTCTATGATGTCTCATATACTCTATCTTGTGTGTGCAATTGAACATTGTTGTCATGTAAATTCAGATTTCTGTTGTTATTGTTGTTTGTTTGTTTATTGTTGTTATTTAACCACATTTAAATGTATCTAATTTATTTGAATTGACAGGTAAATGACAGGGAAAAGTTAATGTGTTTATCTGAAACTGGTCTGTGTTGATGTCAACTGCGTGAAATAAAAAAACAGAAATGAAAATTGTTCAAATAACTTGAGAAATGTAGGATTTATGCAAAGTTAACTCATTAAAATGAGGGATTGATTTGTGGAGAACATTTAGAACATGTATAAGTAATCTAAAGTATTTTAAAAGTGGGTTTAGTGGAGATCAATGAGAGGGAGTTACACAAACACATTAAGCAGGCAAAGCTGAGCATTTCTTTAAGAAAGTTATTAGTGTGTGGAGCCTTCATAATGACCTTGTGAGTCTTCTTCAACCACACAGGGATGGTAACAATAGGGTAGAGAGGTCCAACTATAAATCCAGCTAAAACAGACATATTGGCCAAATTTCTACTTCCAATCCCACTTAATGGAAATCTCTCAAATGGACACACTTTTTTTTCTGTATCACACGTCCTTCCCTTGTTTCCTGTCTATTTCAGCCACCTTGTTGTCACAGATAACAGATGGCCAGATGGCAAAGAGAAAGGAAGATAATCCAACACTGCATATTAAACCAGCAGAGCCCCTTAATTTACAACCCTGGGGCTTTCAAATATGAATTACTCAGGCGGGTTTTACTGATAGTGAAATAATTAAGTTAATGAAGGAGAGGTAAAGGCTTATGTTCCAAGTGGCTCCCTATTACCTATATAGTGCACTACTTTTTAGGGATCTGGTAGTGCACTACTTAGGGAATAGGGTGCCATTTGGTGCGCACACAAAGTAATCAGTGCCTGATGGTGATGTCACCCAGGCTACATTTTCATTTGCAAGAAGAAACAGAAGATGATGTGTGTCTGACTGAAACGGGACGTTTTTATTGGCCGTCCAAAGTACGGGCGGTGATTAAAAACCGGACTAGAGGACACACGCGGCATAACTCGTCTCCTCCCACCCAGCCGGCCCACAGGCCCCCGGCCCACAGGCCCCCGGCCCACAACATCATGCTTATATAGTGATTAAATGCATTTTTAACTGGCCGGGCAAGACGCTGGCCTGTCTCTTGAAACGAAGCCGGGATGGTTCTGCTACATGAACTTGAGACAGAAAGGGGCCTTTCTGCACAGCTACAGATCTGGAGTCAGTTTAGTCTTAATTTTGGTGGTGGTGGAGGGCAGTATGGAGTCAAGGGGCACTAGTCCTAGATACGTTCTTTTCTGTTTGGAGACGGCTGGGTGCTCAGAAACTGAGAGCCGGACAAATGCAGTAATAGATAGTTATGGAACAAGGTGGAAGACAATGATTGGAGTTATTGAATGTGTTTGACAGTGTGGTGGATTGGATTTAGTGTCCAAGGATTTGAATGTGTTTGACAGTGTGGTGGATTGGATTTAGTGTCTAAGGTGTTGAATGTGTTTGACAGTGAGGTGGATTGGATGTAGTGTGTCCAAGGTTTTGAATGTGTTTGACAGTGAGGTGGATTGGATTTAGTGTCTAAGGTGTTGAATGTGTTTGACAGTGCAGTGGATAGGATTTAGTGTCCAAGGTTTTGAATGTGTTTGACAGTGTAGTGGATTGGATTTAGTGTCCAAGGTTTTGAATGTGTTTGACAGTGTAGTGGATTGGATTTAGTGTCCAAGGTTTTGAATGTGTTTGACAGTGTGGTGGATTGGATTTAGTGTCCAAGGTTTTGAATGTGTTTGACAGTGTAGTGGATTGGATTTAGTGTCCAAGGTTTTGAATGTGTTTGACAGTGTAGTGGATTGGATTTAGTGTCCAAGGTTTTGAATGTGTTTGACAGTGTAGTGGATTGGATTTAGTGTCCAAGGTTTTGAATGTGTTTGACAGTGTGGTGGATTGGATTTAGTGTCTAAGGTGTTGAATGTGTTTGACAGTGCAGTGGATAGGATTTAGTGTCCAAGGTTTTGAATGTGTTTGACAGTGCAGTGGATAGGATTTAGTGTCCATGGTTTTGAATGTGTTTGACAGTGTGGTGGATAGGATTTAGTGTCTAGTGACCCCATCCTAATCTTTGTGGCTCACAATCAGGGCCTCAAAATCAGTTCACTGTTTTGAATGTAAACAGTGCTTATAGGCCTTAAAGCACTATGTCTCAGACCTAAACACTGTGTCAGACCTAACCATTATGTCTCATACCTAACCACTATGTCTCAGACCTAATCACTATGTCCCTCTCACTCATACCTAAACACTATGTCTCAGACCTAACCACTATGTCTCATACCTAACCACTATGTCTCATACCTAACCACTATGTCTCATACCTAACCACTATGTCTCAGACCTAACCACTATGTCTCAGACCTAACCACTATGTCTCAGACCTAACCACTATGTCTCATACCTAACCACTATGTCTCATACCTAACCACTATGTCTCAGACCTAACCACTATGTCTCAGACCTAACCACTATGTCTCAGACCCACTATGTCTCAACCACCACTATGTCTCAGACCTAACCACTATGTCTCAGACCTAACCACTATGTCTCAGACCTAACCACTATGTCTCAGACCTAACCACTATGTCTCAGACCTAACCACTATGTCTCAGACCTAACCACTATGTCTCATACCTAACCACTATGTCTCAGACCTAACCACTATGTCTCAGACCAAACCACTATGTCTCAGACCTAACCACTATGTCTCATACCTAACCACTATGTCTCAGACCTAACCATTATGTCTCATACCTAACCACTATGTCTCAGACCTAACCACTATGTCTCAGACCTAACCACTATGTCTCAGAACTAACCACTATGTCTCAGACCTAACCACTATGTCTCAGACCTAACCACTATGTCTCAGACCTAACCACTATGTCTCAGACCTAACCACTATGTCTCAGACCTAACCACTATGTCTCATACCTAACCACTATGTCTCATACCTAACCACTATGTCTCAGACCTAACCACTATGTCTCATACCTAACCACTATGTCTCAGACCTAACCACTATGTCTCAGACCTAACCACTATGTCTCATACCTAACCACTATGTCTCATACCTAACCACTATGTCTCAGACCTAACCACTATGTCTCAGACCTAACCACTATGTCTCAGACCACCACTATGTCTCAGACCTAACCACTATGTCTCCCTCAATGCAGCATTTAATTTGGCTGATGAAAAATCATATCAATCAATAAGAGTTTATTTAGATGTGTGACTAATGCCATTCGGCCTGTTTTATGATACAGGGCCGCCTGACAAACACAACTAAAATCATAGTAAATTGATAAGCAGGCTGAGCGAAATATAGAGATCATTGATTCAGTTTTTCAATTCTAATTTAATCTGAACTCACCTGTCATACGGATAAAAAATGATTGGTGTAAATTCCATCCACTGGTGATAACGCTGTCAATAGGGATTTCTCAACAGCCTGGTCTGACAGAATTGCTGACGGCCCCTATGCTTTTTCTATACCAATAATGTAATCGCCTCATTGTGTGTGTGTGTGTTTGTGTGTGTATGTATGTGTGTGTGTGTGTGTGTATGTGTGTGTGTGTACATGCATGTCTGTGTGTGCATCCATGTATGTGTGTGTCTGTATTTGTGTGTGTATGTGTGTCTGTGTGTGTGTGTGTATGTGTGTGTGTGTGTGTGTGAGTGTGTGTATGTGTGTGAATGTATATGTGTGTGAGTGTGAGTGTGTGTATGTGTGTATGTGTGTGAATGTGTGTGAATGTATGTGTGTGTGAGTGTGTGTATGTGTGTGAATGTGTATGTGTGTGAGTGTGAGTGTGTGTTTATGTATATGTATAACATTTTGTCCTGTCTATTATAGTGTCACAATCACTCAAGCGACTCGCCAAGACATCAGTGCAACCCGCACGAGTCCTCCAATAGGGAAAATGTTTACCAGAAAGGCCATTTTCATAGTTAAATAAATAAATGCAGTTTTCTTTCACTTTGTCAGATGGTAAATCAGGATCAATAACTTAAGCGGCAAGACCCTGTAAAATATTTACATCCTGTAGTTTAATCAATCAGCAAAATGTCGGCCTCATTACGGAAATATGAACAGATTGTCTGATCTTTTAAAGTAATCACCCATATTGGTTTAGGTTTCCCTTGGCCCTGTCGTGTTACTTAAGCTAATGGGTAGCTAGGTAAGGGAATGAGGGACAGGGGCTGTAAATTCACATCTGTCAGAATTTAACCGCTGTTCAAATGCATGAAAAAGGCCAAGTTTTGGGTAATAAAGTTTATTGAAAAGGGTTGGCCCTCCGTCAGAACAATGGGGAATGTAATCATGAGAGGCTTTTATTGTTGCAGGAAATCTATGTTACAGGTGCTCAGAAAAGCAATGATCGTGACACAACAAAGCTTTGGTAATTGTGCTTGTCCCAATGTCATTCTCAAGACAGACAGACAGACAGACAGACAGACAGACAGACAGACAGACAGACAGACAGACAGACAGACAGACAGACAGACAGACAGACAGACAGACAGACAGATAGACCTACCTGACAGACAGAGGGAAAGAACAGGCAGACAGACAGGGATCAATATCTCAAAATATAACTGCTCATGGGCTCTATTATTCAGACCCCTCTGGCTCGGACCTACCCACCAGTGGCTAGGTGTATGAAGTACCCCTCCAGTGGCTTGGAGGTAAGAACATCCAGTGGCATATATACCCCTCCAGAACAAACCCCTCCAGCTTAGACCCCTCAGTGCTGGGATCCTATTAATATCCAGTGGCAAAATATAGTACCCCTCCAGTGGCTATAGGCCTACTAAGTGGCTCTATTATTCAGTTCCCCTCCAGTGGCTTGGTGTAAAACCCCTCCAGTGGCTTGGTGTATGTCAGTACCCCTCCAGTGGCTAGGTGTATGTCAGTACCCCTCCAGTGGCTTGGTGTATGTCAGTACCCCAGTGGCTTGGTGTATGTCAGTACCCCTCCAGTGGCTTGGTGTATGTCAGTACCCCTCCAGTGGCTAGGTGTATGTCAGTACCCCTCCAGTGGCTTGGTGTGTATCAGTACCCCTCCAGTGGCTTGGTGTATGTCAGTACCCCTCCAGTGGCTTGGTGTATGTCAGTACCCCTCCAGTGGCTTGGTGTATGTCAGTACCCTCCAGTGGCTTGGTGTATGTCAGTACCCTCCAGTGGCTTGGTGTATGTCAGTACCCCTCCAGTGGCTTGGTGTATGTCAGTACCCCTCCAGTGGCTTGGTGTATGTCAGTACCCCTCCAGTGGCTTGGTGTATGTCAGTACCCCTCCAGTGGCTTGGTGTATGTCAGTACCCCTCCAGTGGCTTGGTGTATGTCAGTACCCCTCCAGTGGCTTGGTGTGTATCAGTACCCCTCCAGTGGCTTGGTGTATGTCAGTACCCCTCCAGTGGCTTGGTGTATGTCAGTACCCCTCCAGTGGCTTGGTGTATGTCAGTACCCCTCCAGTGGCTTGGTGTATGTCAGTACCCTCCAGTGGCTTGGTGTATGTCAGTACCCCTCCAGTGGCTTGGTGTATGTCAGTACCCCTCCAGTGGCTTGGTGTATGTCAGTACCCCTCCAGTGGCTTGGTGTATGTCCCCTCCAGTGGCTTGTATGTGTACCCCTCCAGTGGCTAGGTGTATGTCAGTACCCCTCCAGTGGCTTGGTGTGTATCAGTCAGTACCCCTCCAGTGTGGCTTGGTGTATCAGTACCCCTCCAGTGGCTTGGTGTATGTCAGTACCCCCAGTGGCTTGGTGTATGTCAGTACCCCTCCAGTGGCTTGGTGTATGTCAGTACCCCTCCAGTGGCTTGGTGTATGTCAGTACCCCTCCAGTGGCTTGGTGTATGTCAGTACCCAGTACCCCTCCAGTGGCTTGGTGTATGTCAGTACCCCTCCAGTGGCTTGGTGTGTATCAGTACCCCTCCAGTGGCTTGGTGTGTATCAGTACCCCTCCAGTGGCTTGGTGTATGTCAGTACCCTCCAGTGGCTTGGTGTATCAGTACCCCTCCAGTGGCTTGGTGTATGTCAGTACCCCTCCAGTGGCTTGGTGTATGTCAGTACCCCTCCAGTGGCTTGGTGTGTATCAGTGGCTTGGTGTATGTCCCCTCCAGTGGCTTGGTGTCCAGTGGCTTGGTGTATGTCAGTACCCCTCCAGTGGCTTGGTGTGTATCAGTACCCCTCCAGTGGCTTGGTGTATGTCAGTACCCCTCCAGTGGCTTGGTGTATGTCAGTACCCCTCCAGTGGCTTGGTGTATGTCAGTACCCCTCCAGTGGCTTGGTGTGTATCAGTACCCTCCAGTGGCTATGTATGTCAGTACCCCTCCAGTGGCTTGGTGTGTATCAGTACCCTCCAGTGGCTTGGTGTATGGTAGTAGTCCACAAATGCTTCTTCACCTTTTCTCCTTTCTTTCATCCCTACTGATCTGTAAATAATGGATTTATTAAAGTAAAATGGTGGATGTCTACTGAGCATTCACTTTAGTGTGTTTAGTTCTCTCTGATCAACAGCACCACTATTTGCCCATATGGTCCTTCTATAGTGGTGTAAACTCACCCTCCAGTGGCAGAGCGAGAGTCTAAAATCTCACATTGTTATCATTTCAAATAGCCTAAATCTCTCTGGCCTAATTGTGTGGTGGTGGCATGTGGTCAAGATCATTTGTGGGATCCGTTTATTCGACCCATAGTCATATCCCCAGCAAATCATTTTTGTCTCAAATGGACATGTGTTTTGGTCTGTATCTCTAATGCCATTAGAGATACAGGGTTAGGTCATGAAGTACATATGAGAGGACATTCTGGGCTTTTCAATGATATCATGTGTGGGGGGTGTCACCCTGATAATCAAAATAGCCCCCATCCCAATTAGCACATCTTATGGTGTAATTGTGTAATGATCATTTTTGACAGTTTGATATTCAAATTGTTTCTTATAGGTCAATTTTTAGTTTGGTGAGTTTTCAGAGCAGTGCAATAAATACATGAAATAAGAGCTACATAAAAGCTGGTTAATTACTTGTAATCTGTTATGTTTACTGTAATGTTAACTTTTTATATATTTCCAGTCAACCGAGTTTTAATGGCCACTACAGTCCAGATACAGTCCAAAAAACAATATATGTGTTCACATTTTTTCCTTTGTAACATGTTTTTTTGCACCTCAAACCGTTATCTGATGTTTAAATATATATATATATAAAAATTCCAAAACGTGTTTTTTACTGGGACTCAGGATAGAAGTCAGCGAATTTGAATTTTACTGCGCAGAAGGCAACGAAGAGGTTGTTTGAGGGGTACAAATGGGTCATGGCTAGCAAACCCTAAATATATTTTCTAACCGTAATCTAATTCTAACCTGCACGTTAATTTTCCTAACCTGCTGCGTAAATTCTCCTAGACTGCAACGAAAAGTCACATCTGACAAAAGCTGTATCCCGTTTAGTCAAAACCGGTCAAAGGGGCGGTCCTGTCAAATCACAAAGTTCCCATCATGCCATGAATTGATACAACTATACACATGCTTCTCGTCTCTCATTCCCAGACAGAGAACGTTACCCAAAACCATGGCCTGCTCAGAACTGGGTAAACTTTCTCCTTCTTTTTAAATTAAAAATATATATATTGTAGCTAGCTTTAGCTAATGTAGTTTAGAGACTGAGTAGTCTATGTTGAAGCACAAGTTTGAGAATAGTGTTTATGCTGCGTGGTCAATATCCAATTAAATTGTTTCTTGCGTCGTGCTAGACAGGCTAGGTAGGCTAGCTACAACTAGCATGCCACAAAAAACATGCTTCCATTTTAGTTAGCAACGGGTGGCTACAAAGGAGCAATAACCTATCGATAACGTCTCAGTGGAGTCAACATATTTACCGATATTTGAAAAGCAAGCTTCGTTTCACAGTGGTGCCATTCAATCAATCTCTATAACTTTGTCACCGTTTTGTCTCTTAATTCTACACACACAGCACTGTTGAGTGTGTCCGACAAGTCTGGACTTCTGGACTTTGCCAAAAGGCTGGTGAACGTGGGACTGTCACTCGTCGCATCAGGTGGCACCGCCAAAACCCTGCGCGATGCAGGACTGGCTGTTCGGTAGGTGTAACCGTTTGCATACATTTCCAATATCTCATCTATCCTTGTTGATAGTGTTCAGCCACCAACGTTCTCTTGTGCTAATGCTCAAACGATTCAATGTTATGCTGATAACAATGTATTCCTTTAGGTCACCTTACTGTTTGGAACTTCAAAGAGTAGGTCTATCTAGTATTCTGCAGTCATTGACCACCTTTCAGATGAGTGGCATTCCCAGCCTCTAAATGCAATTGAGAATGTGTGCCACTGAATCACCTAACATCCATCTCCCTTTTGTTCCAGGGATGTGTCTGAGCTGACTGGCCATCCAGAGATGCTTGGTGGGAGGGTGAAGACCCTGCATCCTGCTGTACATGGGGGCATCTTGGCCCGGCACACCCCTTCAGACAAGGCTGACATGGAGAAACTGGGCTACAGTCTGGTTAGGTAAGAGACAGGGAAGTAGGTTAAATTAGGCTCTAGACATTGATCTAAGCTCAGATGTGTTTTCCTCAATAGTTAAGAGTAGGACTTGTCCATCTCAGTCAACTTTTCTATACTTTTTTCCCCCAGAGCCACTACTGCTTTAATGTGGTTTTTAGGGGTCTTTGAAAAACAGTCTTTGTATGAATGAGCAGACCTAAAACACCATGCATGTGATCGGGCACAAGACTGTTAGATTTAGCCCTAATGCAGGGCAGTACGGTTGTAAAGTGGAGAAACTTCGAAGTATGCGTTGCTAATCTAATAACCGGCTGACTCAAATGCTGCTGCATCTGCACACATCTGATCGTGTTACACACTTTACATTTTTTGGGAGTCTGATTGGCTGTTTAAGCTGCCTATTTGACATTCATGGGATGTGATTGGCTTTGAGGAGAAAGTGTGCAATGCATACAGCCTCTGAAATAAACCATGAATTCTCTTTGGATCCTATGGGCACATATGTTTAACAATTTGGGTTCAAGGCTGCAAAATGTGACCTGTTTAATTGACACATGTTCCCATTTACAAAAGTCAAAACTTCACCCTTTTTTTCTTTGTAAGATATTGTTACTCGTTGAGTCATCTAGGGCACACGCTATGTGGGGGATTGAACAGCCACGCTACTCATTATTTCAAATTGCCTAGATGGTTAGAGAAACATAGTGAAATGCATTGCATTTCTTGACTTGTATTGCTTTCCTTTGCCGGTCTTTGACCAGGGTGGTGGTGTGTAACCTTTACCCGTTTGTGAAGACTATCTCCAACACTAATGTGACCGTGGAAGATGCAGTGGAACAGATTGATATTGGTGAGTGGAATGTTAAAGTTGCAATAACTTTAAAAAACAATTTTTTGTCCGACCTGACCAAATTCACACAATTGTTCTCATTGAAAGCAAGTATAAGAAGCGGTAGATCTGTTCTATGTGCACTATTTCTATGCTTTCTGTGAAGTTTAGCATTTGCTGCTTTTACTTTCAGTTTTGTACACCAGCTGGAAATACAATATTTGGGGTTATTGAAAATAATTCACAGCGGTTTAGATGGTACAATGATTCTCTACCATATACTTGCTTCTTTTGGCACACAAACTGAATTTAGGCGAACAAATATTTTAGCAACCAGGAAATGGTGGCGCAATTCATTCATATTGCACCTTTTAAGGCCAGCTTTACATTTTACTTTCTGAAGTCTGTTCTATAACCGGAAATGCCCTAGGTTGCCATGGTGATTACCCTGTTTGACCCTGGCTGTGTCCTCAGGTGGGGTAACCCTGCTCCGAGCAGCGGCCAAGAACCACGCCCGCGTAACCATTGTGTGCGACCCTGCCGACTACCAGCTGGTCGCTGTGGAGATGGAGGGTTCTGAGGTTAAAGACACGACCCTGGACACCCGCAAGACTCTGGCCCTGAAGGTAACGAGGGCAACTTGAAAGCACGGGTTGAAAGTGGACTTTTTTTTTTACATGGTCCTTTTTGTCTCGTGTATATCAATCTACTTTCTGGACAAGTTGGGAATGGTGAGATCTAGTGTAACTTCCATGTGCTCTCCTTCTGCCTTCCTGTTGAGACATGTCTGTCAACCTCAACTGTGAACAGAGAGAATGTTGAGTGATAGAGAAATGATGCTATCAGGAACCAAACTGGACATAGACACAACTGAAGTCTTAAGACAAATCAGACAACTGGGGAAGGCCTCATACTGTGTCTTTGACAGATTATTGACCCTCTGTTAAAAGGATCAATTTGCACAATTGTAGACCAGATACCATGGAGTCTATATAGTCAAAAAGCACAATTGCAATCAGGTCATTGGGTTTTTGTTTAATTGATTGTTTGTTGGTTAATGCGAGGTAAAGTTCAGAGTCCACAACCTCCCATCTTGTCCTTGGGGCCATGTTGTTCAGGTCAGCCCTCAGTATTCTATTGATCCAGTATCCCTGGACATTGTAAATATGCTACTGGAACTGCCCTTTATATAGTTTGCTTACTTGATTGTTTTTGTTCTACCTTGTTGTTTTAATATTACATTGTTATTGATTACTGCATTGTTGGTTAGCTTGCAAAAAATAATTTCACTGTACTTGTGCATTTGACATTGAGTCTTGAGACTACATGGAGTAGAATGGATACATTTAGCACATGGTGTCTCTTGTGAAGGCATTACAAATCTTAGTGATAGTTTGTATTAAAGCTGCCTCCAGATAAAACTATAGAAGCCCATGTTGGCTTTGATCATGGAATAGGTTACAATGCTGTCTGGTTCAGCTGTTTACCCTGGGCTATGTTCATTAGGGAACACCGTAGAAAAACATTTTGCAGAGGTAAACAGATGTGCATTTCCTATTGGAATTAAGGTTTTCCCTTCCTGTTTCAGTCCCTTTTCTTCCATATGTTGCCTAATGAACAGGATCCTGGTGTCTGCTATCTAGTTGTCCTCATTCTCTCTCCCAGGCCTTTACTCACACGGCTCAGTATGATGAGGCCATCGCAGACTACTTCCGGGGCCAGTACAGCCGTGGGGTATCCCAGCTGCCCCTGCGCTACGGCATGAACCCCCACCAAGCCCCCGCCCAGCTCTACACCCTGCGCCCCACCCTCCCCCTCACAGGTAGGCTTCCCACCCCCCCTCATTGTGTAGCCAGCAGTCTCGGAAATGACAATAGGGAAACATTGTCAACCCTCATTTTAATTGGTGTCATATGTTCAACTGAAACCGTCCAGGCGGACTTTGGGGACCTTGTCCCGTCTAAGGTAGACTAACTGTATTGACCCTCCCTTCTCTCCATTCCATTTCTGCCTCTGTCAGTGGTAAATGGTTCTCCTGGGTTCATTAACCTTTGTGATGCCCTGAACGCCTGGCAGCTGGTCCGAGAGCTGAAGAGTGCCCTGGGCATGCCCTCTGCCACCTCCTTCAAACACGTCAGCCCTGCAGGTTAGACACGCAGAGCTTCCAATGCATATGCCAACAAGATTGCAAGGAATCCCAGTAACATTGACCTAGGCTGTCTTCTCCCTCTCTAGGGGCTGCGGTGGGTGTTCCTCTGAGTGATGAGGAGGCCAAGGTGTGTATGGTGAATGACATGCTGAAGAACCTGACCCCACTGGCTACAGCCTACGCCCGGGCTAGAGGGTCAGACAGGATGTCCTCCTTCGGCGACTTCATCGCTCTGTCTGACGTGTGTGACGTCCCCACTGCCAAGATCATATCCAGAGAGGTAGGGCTTCCCAGGTGTTGTGTGTCTGTCCTGGGTGTTTCCTGCATTTCCAACCCCTGTCTATCATTCTCAGGTCTCTGATGGCATCATCGCCCCTGGTTACGAGGAAGAGGCCCTCAGAATCCTGTCCAAGAAGAAGAATGGAAACTACTGTGTTCTCCAGGTATGGTTGGACATGGAAAAGCAGTTGGTGATCATCCTATGTTGCAGCCTTTCCTAGAAAAAATAAGTTTGAAGTTTATTTGAATCTTCTCACCGGTTGGGGGTGCTGCATGTCTAAATCTGTCAGATGGACCCAGCCTATGAGCCAGACGAGCCAGAGGTCAGAGTTCTCTTTGGCCTCCACCTCAAACAGAAGAGGAATGGAGCTGTCATTGACAAGGATCTCTTCAGCAACGTCGTCTCCAAGGGCGCGGTGAGTCTTTGTGGTTTGTGCGTGTCTTGATAGTGTGTGAGATGCTCACCTGTTCTGACCTTTTGTCGGTCTCCTGTTTAAGCTGTCGGTGGAGGCGCTGCGTGACCTGATCGTGGCCAGCATCACAGTGAAGTACACCCAGTCCAACTCTGTCTGCTATGCCAAGGATGGACAGGTAACCAACCTGGAGAGGGAGGAGACATGGGAGGTTCCTGTTGAAATAGTGTTTGGGCACTGAGTTTCCCCTTGTTGTCACCTACATCCTTGTTTACCTTTTTCCAAAGGAATTTTGAAACATTCAACACTATGTACTGTGGTTTTTCTGGGTCACAATCCGTCTCCTCTCCCTGTGTACCAGGTGATTGGGATCGGTGCGGGTCAGCAGTCTCGTATCCACTGCACGCGGCTGGCAGGGGACAAGGCTGATAACTGGTGGCTGAGGCACCACCCGCGGGTGTTGGGCATGAGGTTCAGGAGTGGAGTGAAGCGGGCGGAGATGGCCAATGCCATCGATCAGTATGTCAGCGGCACCATCGGAGAGGTGAGGGGGTCAGAGGTCAATTAGGGACATGCACTCTACGCATCTGAAATGGTTGTTGTCGGATGTACAGTTCTGCTGTATGTTTTGTGTAGGTTCCTACTGTAGGTGTCTGTCTATTTAAAAAATCAAATTCCAGATGAGTCTGTCCTGCTCTCTAACTCCTCTGTGTTCAGGGTCCAGACCTGGCAGTATGGAAGGCCATGTATGAGGAGGTCCCAGAGCCTCTGGATGAGACTGAGAAGAGGAACTGGCTGAGCTCTCTACAGGCTGTAGCCCTCAGCTCTGACGCCTTCTTCCCCTTCAGAGACAACGTGGACCGTGCCAAACGGGTAAACACTGCTGAATTATTACTTTTCACTAGTCTAAGATGGCCGACTTTCTGCTTTTGGTTCTTTAGTTGGTCTCTAGCCTTCTAGTACCTTCCAAGGTCTTTTCTGTTTGACGCCCACATGGACTGATTATTCTGAGGTGTCTGTCTCTGTAGAGTGGTGTGGAGTACATTGCTGCCCCGGCTGGGTCCACAGCTGACGAGGTGGTGATCAATGCCTGTAATGAGCAGGGCATCACCCTGGTGCACACCAACCTGAGACTCTTCCACCACTGAATACCTGGAGTGGCTGTCATACAACGCTGCCTGACACACCACACACTATTATGGCCCTGAGTAACATGTAGCCATGTCTGTCTACATGTTGGAGGTCCACTAACTGCTCTAGAATAGTGATCAACAAAGGTACTAACATAGTATTATTTCCACTGAGACATTCCTGTCCTACGGTTATCATGCACAAACAGCATCATGCTGAGGATCATTCAGATTCCGTTACATTCCGAGCTTACTTTCATAGTTGTATCTAAGTTACAATGTTACTGTCTGGAAGGTCACGTTTTACCATGAAATAAACCAACGTTTCTTGAGAAATCCTGTGGAGTGTGTGTGTATATGCAAACACTATTTTACGTTATAGCAATATTAAGCTGAAAGTCAGGGACTGACTACTACACTAACATGGAATTGTTTTATGATGGTCATACCATGGACCATTTAGCTATTTGAATTTTAGGATGCTTCTAGGTATCAAAAATATTTAAAGTTTTGAAATTGCCCTTTACTCTATTATAGCTCATAGAAACACATTGAGTAACACACATAAATGGCTTAGACAGTCTTAGACCGTTTTCATTGTTGTCCAGAAGACCGTAAAACACCAGAATCTGCTCCAAGTGATTTTAATCTAAGAAATGTTTCCAAGTATTCCCACGCATAATAGAAAAAGGTAAGCTAGGTTTGAAGTGGTTTAAGTGCACAAAATATGTTTTGGGAGATGAACACCTTTTGTTAAACTACCTCCATACTTTAATTAATTTGAATGGGTTACCTTTAGACAAGTCCTGTGACACTTGTGGGGGTTGTAGAGAACACCTTCCACTGCAGATGGTTGACATACAATGCCCTCAAAGTATTCACACCCCTGTACCTTCCCACATTTTGTTACAGCCTGAATTTAAAATGGATTAAATTGACGTGTTTGTTGTTGTCACTGGCCTACACACAATACCCTAAAATGTTTGAAGTGGAATTGTTTTTCAATTATATATTTTACAAATTTAAAAAGGAGCGATGTATTGAGTAGAGTGTTCAACCACTTATGGAAGTTCAGGAGTAAAAATATGCACTAGTGGCATGGACTTGTGAGTGCACTGATGGTGCCGAACAACCTCATCTCTGTACCCCACGTACAATTACCTCTAAGGTCGTGCAGTGAATTTCCAACAGATTCAACCAGAAAGACCAGGGAGGTTTTCCAATGCTTTGCAAAGGGCACCTATTGGTAAATACAATTCCAAGACCTTGAATATCCCTGAGCATGGTGACGTTCTTAATTACACTTTGGATGGTGTATCAATACACCCAGTCACTACAAAGATACAGGCGTCCTTCCTAACTCAGTTGCTGGAGAGGAAGGAAACCGCTCAAGATTTCACCAGAAGGTCAACTGGGACTTTTCTACAGTTTATTGGCTGTGATAAGAACTGGGGACGGATCAACATTGATGGCGTGAAAAGGAAGCCTGTACAGGAATATTTTCTCTCCAACATGCATCCTGTTTGCACCAGTAATACTGCAGTAACTTTTGGTCCTGAATACAAAGTGCTATATTTGGGGCAAATCCAACACATTACTGAGTACCACTCTCCATATTTTCAAGCATAGTGGTGGCTGCATCATGGTCTGGTTATGCTTGTAATTGTTAAGGACTGGGGAGTTTCAGGATAAAGACAGGAGCTAAAGCACAGGGAAAATCCTTAACCTGGTTGTCTGCTTTCCACCAGACACTGGGAGATGAATTCACCTTTCAGCAGAACTATAACCTAAAACACAAGGCCAAGTCTACACTGGAGTTGCTTACCAAGAAGACACTGAATGTTCCTGAATGATCGAGTTACAGTTTTGACAAATCTGCTTGAAGATCTATTTCAAGATGTAAATGGTTGTCTAGCAATGATCAACAACCAACTTGTCAGAGCTTGGAGAATAAAAAAATGTGCAAATGTCATACAATCCAGGTGTGGAAAGCACTTAGACTTACAGCTGTAAATTGCTGCCAAAGGTGATTCTAACGTGTATTGACTCAGGGGTGGGAATACATATGTGGGAAAAAAAAACGTTTTCACTTTGTCGTTCTGGGGTATTTGTGTGTAGATGGGTGAGCCATTATCTAACCTGTGTTGAATTCAGGCTGTAACACAACATGTGGAATAAGTCCAGGGGTATGAATACATTCTGTTGGAATAAGTCCAGGGGTATGAATACATTCTGAAGGAATAAGTCCAGGGGTATGAATACATTCTGTTGGAATAAGTCCAGGGGTATGAATACATTCTGAAGGAATAAGTCCAGGGGTATGAATACATTCTGAAGGAATAAGTCCAGGGGTATGAATACATTCTGTTGGAATAAGTCCAGGGGTATGAATACATTCTGATGGAATAAGTCCAGGGGTATGAATACATTCTGATGGAATAAGTCCAGGGGTATGAATACATTCTGAAGGAATAAGTCCAGGGGTATGAATACATTCTGAAGGAATAAGTCCAGGGGTATGAATACATTCTGAAGGAATAAGTCCAGGGGTATGAATACATTCTGATGGAATAAGTCCAGGGGTATGAATACATTCTGAAGGAATAAGTCCAGGGGTATGAATACATTCTGAAGGAATAAGTCCAGGGGTATGAATACATTCTGAAGGAATAAGTCCAGGGGTATGAATACATTCTGATGGAATAAGTCCAGGGGTATGAATACATTCTGAAGGAATAAGTCCAGGGGTATGAATACATTCTGAAGGAATAAGTCCAGGGGTATGAATACATTCTGAAGGAATAAGTCCAGGGGTATGAATACATTCTGAAGGAATAAGTCCAGGGGTATGAATACATTCTGAAGGAATAAGTCCAGGGGTATGAATACATTCTGAAGGAATAAGTCCAGGGGTATGAATACATTCTGAAGGAATAAGTCAGGGATATGAATACATTCTGAAGGAATAAGTCCAGGGGTATGAATACATTCTGAAAAAGTCAACTGATCTTCTAGTTTAATAAGTCTGAATACATTTTGGAATAAGGGGATTTACATTTGATTAATAAGTTAGGGGTAGAATACACTGGTGCATAATCTATGGGGATATAATACAGTTATTCAATGAAACAAAGGCAATTCATGATGTTCTTTTGAACTTTATCAAAACAAGGAATCTCCATCAAACTTTGGCACCTTTTAGACATTCTGAAAAATAAAACCAGAACAAATTCTGACAATAAGTCCAGGTCTCACATTCAATACAACAATGCTGTGATTAAAGGGATAAATAAAATGCATTAAAGAGTTTCAAAATTACAATAACTCAGGGTCCATCACATTCTGGCAGTGCTACCCATTCTGTCTACACAGAGGCTACAGAAAAACTGCTCAATGATTTCAAACACTATGTTACGACATGGCATCACTACACCAACATTCTCTCAAAACAGTGCTTTTGATTTCAGAATCTCCATTTTGGCATTTTATAGAAAAATAAAACAAAAGAATAATAAATGATTAGGACAAATAAAATGCATTAAAGGTAATACTGGATAGGTAGTCTTGGAAATGTATCATTTGTAAAGAGACAAGCACATCTGAACTGTTAACAAGCACTTCAAACACATACCTTCAGGGACAGGGAAGATTTTAATCTTTTATAGGCACGAACACAAGGAATGTTCCTTTTGACCTCTTAAGTGTAGTCAAATGGTAAATGACAACAGACAACTTAACCAACATTCTGACAGTGTGACAGGGGAAGATCTTTAAGACTTTAAGGCATGGACCTACAAGTATGTTCCTTGTTAGATATTAAGTGTCTCAAAGGGAAATGACAACAGACAACTTAACCAACATTCTGACAGTGTGCAGGGGGTTCTCTTAAGACTAGGAAGGCATGGACCTACAGTATGTAGGTGTGTTAGATATGGTTAAGCTGATCAGTAAGGCACCAATGTGTTAGTTCAGGTCTGTCTCTGACTGGACAGGGGGACCTCCTCTTCAAGGAGACTTGACAGACCATGGGTAAGGAAGAGGAGATTGATCTTTTACTCCAGGGGATTCTGGGGGATGTGTCCTTCTGCCAGTGCGTCTGCCAGTAGTTCAGGTCGAAGGCATTCGATGGGGCACTGGATGTTCTGCAGAAGGAGACAGACATACAAGAGGTCAGTATGGGTCCAACCTCAGCATGGGGATTTCAAGTTCTAATCCAACACATTTTCTCAGTTGTCTTTTGAGAGCGTAGTCTATGACTCACCACTTTGCGTAGTGTGTTGGTGGGGTCCCTGTATCGGACGGGCTGCAGCAGACTAGAGTCCACCTCAGCACCTGGTCTACGACAGTTCTCACAACGCCAGCCCTGAGAGGAGGACAAGCATTACATTTACACACGTTGGTCATTCAGCAGGTGCTTGTCCATGTTGCATTCAACTAAGGTCGGTAAGACAAGCATAGCCATTAGCAGTAAAAGTGACCTGTTGTCCTCCGTAGCAGGTGCAGGTACAGATGGCTCCCAGGTATTCTTTCTGCCACTGGTTACCAATCTGGTACATCTTCCCATCGTCATAGCAGGTGGACTCATCTGAATCACACACACAGGCAGACATGGAGGAGGTCACACAGGCAGACATGGAGGAGGTCACACAGGCAGACATGGAGGAGGTCACACAGGCAGACATGGATGAGGTCACACAGGCAGACATGGAGGAGGTCACACAGGCAGACATGGATGAGGTCACACAGGCAGACATGGAGGAGGTCACACAGGCAGACATGGATGAGGTCACACAGGCAGACATGGAGGAGGTCACACAGGCAGACATGGAGGAGGTCACACAGGCAGACATGGAGGAGGTCACACAGGCAGACATGGATGAGGTCACACAGGCAGACATGGATGAGGTCACACAGGCAGACATGGATGAGGTCACACAGGCAGACATTGATGAGGTCACACAGACAGACATGATGAGGTCACACAGACAGACATGGAGGAGGTCCACAGGCAGACATGAGGAGGTCACACAGACAGACATTGATGAGGTCCCACAGAGGCAGACATTGATGAGGTCACACAGACAGACATTGATGAGGTCACACAGACAGACATTGATGAGGTCACACAGGCAGACATTGATGAGGTCACACAGGCAGACATGGATGAGGTCACACAGGCAGACATGGATGAGGTCACACAGGCAGACATTGATGAGGTCACACAGGCAGACATGGATGGGTCAGACAGACATTGATGAGGTCACACAGTCACACAGGCAGACATTGATGAGGTCACACAGGCAGACATTGATGAGGTCACACAGGCAGACATTGATGAGGTCACACAGGCAGACATTGATGAGGTCACACAGGCAGACATTGATGAGGTCACACAGGCAGACATTGATGAGGTCACACAGGCAGACATGGATGAGGTCACACAGGCAGACATGGATGAGGTCACACAGGCAGACATTGATGAGGTCACACAGGCAGACATGGAGGAGGTCACACAGACAGACATTGATGAGGTCACACAGGCAGACATGGAGGAGGTCACACAGGCAGACATTGATGAGGTCACACAGGCAGACATGGAGGAGGTCACACAGGCAGACATTGAGGAGGTCACACAGGCAGACATTGATGAGGTCACACAGACAGACATTGATGAGGTCACACAGACAGACATTGATGAGGTCACACAGGCAGACATTGATGAGGTCACACAGGCAGACATTGATGAGGTCACACAGACAGACATTGATGAGGTCACACAGACAGACATTGATGAGGTCACACAGACAGACATTGATGAGGTCACACAGACAGACATTGATGAGGTCCCACAGGCAGACATTGATGAGGTCACACAGACAGACATTGATGAGGTCACACAGACAGACATTGATGAGGTCACACAGACAGACATTGATGAGGTCACACAGACAGACATTGATGAGGTCACACAGACAGACATTGATGAGGTCACACAGACAGACATTGATGAGGTCCCACAGGCAGACATTGATGAGGTCACACAGACAGACATTGATGAGGTCACACAGACAGACATTGATGAGGTCACACAGACAGACATTGATGAGGTCACACAGACAGACATTGATGAGGTCACACAGACAGACATTGATGAGGTCACACAGACAGACATTGATGAGGTCACACAGACAGACATTGATGAGGTCACACAGACAGACATTGATGAGGTCACACAGACAGACATTGATGAGGTCACACAGACAGACATTGATGAGGTCCCACAGGCAGACATTGATGAGGTCACACAGACAGACATTGATGAGGTCACACAGACAGACATTGATGAGGTCACACAGACAGACATTGATGAGGTCACACAGACAGACATTGATGAGGTCACACAGACAGACATTGATGAGGTCACACAGGCAGACATTGATGAGGTCACACAGACAGACATTGATGAGGTCACACAGACAGACATTGATGAGGTCACACAGGCAGACATTGATGAGGTCACACAGACAGACATTGATGAGGTCACACAGACAGACATTGATGAGGTCCCACAGACAGACATTGATGAGGTCACACAGGCAGACATTGGAACTGTATTGTGTTGTATTCTGACCTGCTGCCAGAGAAGTTCTGTGTTCTTCCTTTAATATCCAAACAAGTGCAGGTGGTGACTGATGTTAAAGTGCTACTTACGTGGTTCACACTTGAACTCTCCCTTCCCGTTGCCCAGGCAGGTGCAGCTCATCATGGGGCCCTTCTCCTCCTGACGCTCCCATTTCTCCCCGATACGGTAGTTGTTACCTCCATCATGACACCACTCTGTTGATGGACAGGGAGCGCGAGAGAGGGGGGAGATATAGAGAACAAAAAAAAGGTCAGACCTGTTTCATAACATCCGACACTGTCTCCCAGCCCCTAGATCTGATTGGTGTAACCAATATGGCAACCATTACACCCAGCCAGTCAGGTGGCAAGGGATCAATACAGTTTCTTAAATTGCATTGAAGAGGTAGTTAAATACTCACTAGAGGAGTCACATCGGAAGTGTCCACTGCCTAGTCCCAGACACCTGCACCACAGCTTGAAGCCCGTCTCAGACATGCGCTCCCACTCGGTCCCAACGTCATGGTAGGTCGCTGTGAAGGTGTCGTAGCACGAGTCCTTATCTGTGCCGGTGGAACCCTCTGTCACTACAGGCGGAAGAGAGGGGTTCATTTCACCACAGAATCACAGGCTAAGCTGTGTAAGTAAACGCCTATCTATGAACTTTCTGAACTATATTATCTGACCGTGGAACAGCATGACTCAAAACAACATCAGGATTCACTCATACCATCTATTCTATAGGTTAAATGTCAGTACTGATCCTAGATCAGTTGTCATAGTCACTGCTGGTTCCTTACGGGTGTTGCCGGCGGTGACAATCTCCTCCAGGATCTTGTGTTTGAGTGCCCCCTTCAGGGCCTCTACGATAACGTTGTAGGAGGCTCCGCTGGTCAGGCCGATCAGAGTGGCACTGGTGGAGGTACCAGGCAGACGCATCTGAGACAGGAGGGAGAGAGAGGAGATGGAAGGAGAGAGAGGGAGAGAGATGGAGGGAGAGAGAGGAGATGGAACGAGAGAGATGGAGGGAGAGAGAGAGATGGAGATGGAAGGAGAGAGGGGAGGGAGAGATGGAAGGAGAGAGAGGGAGGAGATGGAGATGGAAGGAAGGAGAGAGGGAGAGAGATGGAGGGAGAGAGGAGATGGAAGGAGAGAGATGGAGGGAGAGAGAGATGGAGGGAGAGAGGAGAAGGAGGGAGGAGAGATGGAGGAGAGAGAGAGAGATGGAGGGAGAGAGGAGATGGAAGGAGAGAGGAGAGAGATGGTGGGAGGGAGAGAGAGGAGAGAGATGGAGGAGAGAGGGAGATGGAAGGAGAGAGATGGAGGGAGAGAGAGGAGGGAGAGAGATGGAGGGAGAGAGAGGAGATGGAGAGAGAGAGAGGGAAGGAGAGGAAAGGAGGGACAGAGAGAGAGATGGAAGGAGAGGAGAGAGAGAGACAAAAGGAAAGGAGAGAGAGATGGAAGGATAGAGAGAGAGATAAAAGGAAAGAGAAGAGAGATGGAATGATAGAGAGATTGGGAGAGATGAATGGGAATGAGAGGTGTAGACCGTCATTATAAATAAGAATTTGTTCTTAACTGACTTGGCTAGTTAAATAAAGATGACACTTTAAAAAAGTGTCTCTTAGATGTGTCTTTATATGTGTGTGTATGTGTGTCGTGCCCTCTCACCTGGAACATCTTCTCGTTGACGTGTGTCAGAGGGTTGCAGGACACCAGGTACTCTGAACTCTGCTTGTAAGGCTTCCAGGCGATGGTGGTCTGGGTCTGGGCCTCCTGAGGGATTCCTGTGTCCTTCTCTGGAAAACCAAAGGGAGAGCCACCAGGCACGTTCACGCTCACCACCGGCACCCTGCGCCCCTCCGCGTCCGGAAGGGGCACAAACACCAGGGGTGACTGGCCGTTCCCATAGGGTGTCTGGCCGTTCCCATAGGGTGACTGGGGGTTCTGGTTGTTGTACTCAGTGTACTCCACGTTCTGGCCCTGGCCCCCCAGGGTGTCTAGGCCGTTGTTACCTACTACTGTTGGGACACGGCTCTCCTTTTCTTCAGGCACGTCCAGGTGGTCGTAGCCTCCGGGGCGGTTGGGGAGTGGCAGTGTAAGCAGGGATTCACGTTCTGGCCGGGAGAGAGGGGTTAGGAAGCAAGCGAGTTAGGGAGGGAGTAGGGAGTTAGAGGAGCTGCAGTAGCATGACGCCGCCAGCAGGGGGTGGCAGTAAGTCCGCATACTAGAGCCACTACTGTACTGCAAAGCACTGCACTTGAAGTAGAAGTTGCCCCTAAGCACAGATCTAAGATCAGATTACCCTACCCCCGTTTTAGTTTGAACCATTAAGGGGAGTGGGAAAATATCTGACCCTGTATCAGTGGTTTGGGCAAATATCTACTACAAAGCCTGCCACTGCCGTCAATACCTTTTGAATCGCTTGTTTATTCAAAACGTATTCAAAGTGAGTGAGCAGTATTATTGTTTTAAAAGACACAGCTGTTTGTAACAGATGCTGGCACGACTACAAACCAAATCTAACATCTCGGCCTATGAGTTGCTACGCTGTTCTTACAATATTCTACTGCAGCTAAGCACATATGCAGGCTTCCCAAACCTTTCTTTGTAACATCACCATTCAGGTACAAACAAAAATCTGGTTTTGGGCCATGTGTGTATGTAGACGTATGAGTAAAGTGTGTGTATGTGCTGTACTCACGAGTCCTGGCCGTGCCCACCAATGGGGTGCTTCTCTGGACATTCTGAAGAGCGATGATCTTGATGATGTACTCGGTACCTGGTCTCAAACCTGAAAACATCCAACAACATCAACACAATCGATTTGAGTCGATTCAGGTGTTTTCCATAAACTGGACGTGTTGAGAGGCTTGAGCTTTCAGAGGGTGAAGAGGAAGGGGTGGAGTTTAAGAGGGCAGGGTAACTTGAGAGAGCAGAGTTTGACGTTTACCAGAGATGGTGGCGTAGTTCTGGCCAGCGTGGGGGCGGGGGGTAAGCTCACGGGGCTGCGCCCTGCCTGCCTCCTCGTAGGTGATGTAATATCCTGTGATGCGCGTGGCGGGGGGTTCCCAGCTGAAGGAGATGGAGTTGGGGGTCAGGGAGGTGAACTGGAGGTTGGTGGGGGAATGCACCGCTGGTTTGGCTGTGGTGGCCGTGAGGGTGAAGGGGGCGCTGCGTGCATCGCCGTTGATGGTGTAGATGTGGATAGTGTAGGAGGTGCCTGGCTCCAGACCTGAGGGACATCAAACACAACACACTGTCAGTCAGTCAAGAGCCCACTCTGTACTGTACATGGGTTATGTAGTTTACTATTACTACAATAGTTTAGGTGAAAGTGAGGATGGATAATGTAGTTGAATGTAGATGGGGCGATAATAGGTAATGTAGTTCATTTATAGATGAGAGTGGTGAAAGTTGTGTGATGTAGTCTACTGTAGATGAGAGTGTTGATGGGTGGGTAATGTAGTTGACTGTAGATGAGTGTGGTGATAGCTGGGTAATGTAGTCTACTGTACAGTACCAGTGATGGTGTAGGTGCGCTGCTCTCCTGGGATTGTCTTCTTGATGGCGGGGCGGCTACCGCCGAGGGGCTGAGCTTCGATGAGGTACCCGGTGATGGTCTCAACCTTAGCACGCCAGGTCAGCGTGATGGCCGAGTCCTTCACGTCAGAGATACGCACACGCCGAGGAGGACTGATGTCTGGGAGAGAGAGAGGAAGGGAGAGGGAGAAAGAGAGGGTGAGTTTACAGTGAGTAAACCAGTGGCCAGTCAAGTTAAAACTCTGTGAAAGCTGCTTACTGTCCAGCGTGGTGACCTCTCCCTCCAGGGGTCGGCTGGTCACAGAGTTCTTCAGGGCGTAAACGTGCACTGTGTACAGAGTGGCCACCTACACAGGAAACACATATTGACAGACACATAAATACAGTGACAATACATAACCTGAATATAGACCGTTTAACAGACATCTTTATCTAGAACACAGTTATGACATACATTCAGAATACTGTAGTCTGTTATTTACCATGAGTCCTGGGACCACGGCGCGCGTGGTGTCTGGGGCGATGGTCATCTCCTTGGTGGGTCCATTGTTGTTCTTGGGGTTGACAACCACACGGTACCCAGACAGCCCGGAGCTAGGGGAGCGCCACGAGACAATGAAGGAGGTGTCACCAACCTCAGAGATGTCCAGATTGGTGGGAGCAGGGATAGCTGGGGGCAGAGATGGACATTAAGTATTTGTGTGTGTGTGTGTGCGTGTCTATATGTGTGTGTGTCTGGTATCTCCTACCTGTGGCCTGTGTGCCCACCAGTGGGGTGCTGGGGGTGCGTCCGTGCAGAGCGATGACCTTAACAGTGTACTCTGTGCCGGGGCGGAGATTCCTCAGTACCACGGTATCGTCTGTCCCTCTGGGCGCCGGGCGCAGCTCTCTCTCACCCTCCTCAGGGCTGGAGTACAGCACGCGGTATGATGTCACTGTGCCATCCGGACTGTCCCATGTGAACCTCAGGGAGGTGGAGTCCACCTCAGAGAAGGACAGGGCCTTGGGACGGTCCATTGCTACAAGGAAATGGGGGGGCGGGGGGGGGGGCGGATGAAGGCCAGAAAGAAAGGAACATCAGAATAACATACATTTGAAAATTTCTTTCCTTTGTTATCATGACAGATCAATGTTTTAAACTCTTTTACAATCCGAATGCATGCATACACGCATGTACACACACACACGCACCTGTGATGGCGTTCTCTACCAGAGGTGTGGAAGGTTCTCCATCGGTTCCCAGAGCGGTCACACTCAGAACGTACTCCACCGTGGGCATCAAGCCAGTAAACGTAATCTCAGTCTGATCTAGATCCACGGCAAGAGAAAGAGAGACAGAGAGAGAGAGGTTGAGCACAGGAGTATAGCTGTAGAACAACAGAGGCTAAAGCTCCTTTTTATCAATGTCTCACAACACAGTCACAAAATGTCTGCCGTACATATGATCACAGACCGGCAGAGGGCAGGGGAGAGAGCAGGGGCAGGTCTTACCAGGGGCCACCACCTCAGAGAAAGAGGGGCCCTGTCCATTCTTGGGGACGCTGGTGACCCTGTAGCCCTTGATGGGGCCCTGGGCCGCGGACCAGCGCACTGTGATGGTGTTGTCCTTCACATCAGTCACGTCCATGTTGGTGGGGCCCTCCACGTCTACGGAGAAAGGAAGAGGGAGGGAGAGAGGGGGGAGGGAGTGAACGAGGGAGATAAATCAAATCAAATTTTATTTGTCACATACACATGGTTAGCAGATGTTAATGCGAGTGTAGTGAAATGCTTGTGTTATGGGAGGAAGATACACATACATTACAAATGATCTACACATGAATCTAAAACTATTTTCTTCATCTGATCATTCCTCACTACTGGTAGACCAAGGCATCATTTCCAGATAACCAAATACATATCAAATCTGAAATTGTAATAATGGACACTAGATGGCGACACCAGATCAGAGCCTGTCCCAGACATGAACATGTCTATAAATATGTAGTTGATCACCTGTAATTAACATGAGCATGACACTTAACCCAAACTGCTCCTGTAAGTCTCTCTGGATAATTGTGTCTGCTAAATGACCAACATGTTGATGTAATAAAGGTGCATTAAACCATCAGCCCCGTACCAGTCTTGTGACTGACGTAGATGGGTGTGCTGGAGGCCGGGCTGTCCCCTCTCCCTGTCACAGCGTAGACGGTGATGGTGTAGTCTGTCCCTGGGTTCAGGTTAGAGATGGTGGCCTCGGACTGGGAGCCGGGGACAGTGAACTCCTTAGCAGGGCTTTCTCCACCTGTCTCTCCGTGGGTGATCCTGTAGTACCTCACGGTGACAGAGGGGGCGTCCCAGCGGATGGTGATGCTGGTGGGGCTGGTTGAGGTCACTTCCAGGTCGGTGGGGGCGTCAGAGACTAGTGGAGAGAGGAGATCAGGAAATAAGACTAGACAGATTAGGAAGAACAAAGAGAAGGGAGGATGAAGAGGAGGAGCGAGAGAGACTGACAGAGAGCGAGCGAGACAGACAGACCGACAGAGAGTGAGAGAGAGTAAGAGAGAGAGAGAGTGAGAAAGACAGACAGACAGAGAGCGAGAGACTGAAAGCATAGAACGATAACAGATAAAGACAGAGACATGAGGCTGTATCACAACCGGCTGTGATTGGGAGTCCGATAGGGCGGCGCACAACTGACTCAGCATCGTCTGGGTTAGGGTTTGGCCGGGGTAGGCCGTCATTGTAAATAAGATTTTTTTCTTAACTGACTTGCCTAGTTAAATAAAGGTTAATAAAAAAATTAAACCAGTCAATACTACTCACTAGTAGCCTGAGTGCCAGTGAGAGGCAGACTCTCCTGGTTCCCGCTGACAGCGTAGACCTCAATACTGTACTCTGTCTCGGGAGCCAGGCCAGTCAGGGTGAAGTGGCTCCTGGTCGGGGGCAGTCTCTCGTCCTTGGCCCTGCCTCCGCTGGTCATCTGGTAATGGATACGGTAGCCAGTGATCACGGCGCTGGGGGCCAGCCAGTGGATGGTGAAGGAGTTGGTCAGGACGTCAGCAAAGTCCAGGCCAGTGGGAGAGTCCAGGGCTACGGAGGAGAAGAGAGACACACAGCCATGATCTACATGATACACACGCTGTATGCATACATATCACTTACTACATCCTGTAGGCATACATATCACTGACTACATCCTGTAGGCATACATATCACTGACTACATCCTGTAGGCATACATATCACTGACTACATCCTGTAGGCATACATATCACTGACTACATCCTGTAGGCATACATATCACTTACTACATCCTGTAGGCATACATCCTGTATCATCATCCATCCTGTAGGCATACATATCACTTACTACATCCTGTAGGCATACATATCACTTACTACATCCTGTAGGCATACATATCACTTACTACATACATATCACTTACTACATCCTGTAGGCATACATATCACTACATACATCATCTGTAGGCATACATATCACTACTACATCCTGTATGCATACATATCACTGACACATCCTGTATGCATACATATCACTGACTACATCCTGTAGGCATACATATCACTGACTACATCCTGTATGCATACATATCACTGACTACATCCTGTATGCATACATATCACATCCTGTAGGCATACATATCACTGACTACATCCTGTATGCATACATATCACATCCTGTAGGCATACATATCACTGACTACATCCTGTAGGCATACATATCACATCCTGTAGGCATACATATCACTGACTACATCCTGTAGGCATACATATCACTGACTACATCCTGTAGGCATACATATCACTGACTACATCCTGTAGGCATACATATCACTTACTACATCCTGTAGGCATACATATCACTGACTACATCCTGTAGGCATACATATAATCCTGTACTACATTTGTGGCATACAATCATACATGTGCATTTATCATCATTATCACTGACTACATCTTTTTTACTATTTGAAGACATTTAGCCTGACAAACTGTCCTGTGTCTGTCCATACTCACTTGTTCTCTGAGTGCCAGTGACTGGTGCGCTTTCTCTCTCCTCGTAAACACACACCACGCTCACCCTGTACTCTGTGTTGGGCAGCAGGTCTGGAGGAGAGATGGACAGGAAAACACTTGTTAGTTACCTCATAGTTAGTCCGACGCCACAACACACTGCATGAACCAGTGAGGTGTATGACACAATACATACAACGGTAATAATACTGTTCTATTTAGTTCAGGGGTAGGTCATAGGTCATGATGATGTCACTCACTCTGCAGCAGGAAGGTGTTGGTGGCTCCGCCCACGTTGAGCTCCTTGACATCGTCGTCGTTGCTGCTGGGGTGGAAGCGGATGACGAAGCGTGTGATGTCACTGGGCGTGGGGACGTTGGGGACGGTCCAGCTGACCCTCATGTGATCGGGGCCCACCCCTCCGAAGTTCAGGTTGGTGGGGGCGGGGACGGCTGGGGTGGGAGAGGGGAGATAATTAGGATACTAACTAGGAAATTATGTGGTAACAATACATACCTTTAACGAATTTAACTTGATCGCTTCTATTCCCAAGAAGACCAAAATTATAGTATTTGATAATGATTCATTATTTTACGACAATTTTAACATGCAATGACCAGGTTATTACCATCTGACCACGTAATGACCAGGTTATTACCATCTGACCACGTAATGACCAGGTTATTACCATCTGACCACGTAATGACCAGGTTATTACCATCTGACCACGTAATGACCAGGTTATTACCATCCGACCACGTAATGACCAGGTCCATTACCATCTTATTACCATCTGACCACGTAATGACCAGGTTATTACCATCTGACCAGGTTATTACCATCTGACCACGTAATGACCAGGTTATTACCATCTGACCACGTAATGACCAGGTTATTACCATCTGACCACGTAATGACCAGGTTATTACCATCTGACCACGTAATGACCAGGTTATTACCATCTGACCACGTAATGACCAGGTTATTACCATCTGACCACGTAATGACCAGGTTATTACCATCTGACCACGTAATGACCAGGTTATTACCATCTGACCATGTAATGACCAGGTTATTACCATCTGACCATGTAATGTATAGCTGACTGTAAAGTAAAGCATAACCAACAGGTATTTACAATGAGAAGTAATATAAGAGCATGCCAAGGAGAGGGGAGCTCCTCACAGTTACCTCCAGGCCTTCTGTGGCATGTCCAGATGGGACAAGTCAACCAGACAAGAGAGGACACACTAGAGAGCATGGCAGGTATGAAAGAAAAACCTGGACGCAATCAACAATGACATTACTGCTATGATCAGAGAATATATCTACAACATGGTGAGTATGTAAGGTGAGTATGTAAGGTTTGTGAGGCAGTATATTCAGTATTTAGCTTCTCTCATAGCCCCCCACCCACCCTGTCTAACGACCACCTCCCCTTGTAAAGTTGAAGGTTCAAATCACCAGTCTGGGTTTGCGTTCTGCGTGTGGCCGGCTCGCTCTCCCCTTCCTCCGTTATCGTAGTGACACTGATGTCATAATCCACACCGGGCTCCAGCCCGCGCACCGTATAATGGCCCGTCGACGAGTCCACCGTATCCATGATGATGGGCAAACTCTCGCCCGACGCCATAACCGTTACCCGGTAACTGGTGATGGCGCTAACGTTTACCAGGGCGGTCCAGCGCAGGCCCACAGTGGTGTCGGTGACGTCGACAAAGTCCAGGTCGTTTAGCTTGGGCACGTCTGAGAGGTTTGAGTGCAGAGCGAGGCGCAGGCAGAATAAGACATACAGACACAGAAACCATAGCAGACAGACAGAATCAAAGCAGATGAATGAATATTCCTGGTGATGCATAGCCAGACACAGTGGGACAGACAGCACAGCACCCTGGAGCAGAACAACAGTAGCCATGCTGGTAACAGTTAGATTATCAGACCCATCATGACAGGAAAGGATGCTCATGGGTTTTCAGAGAAATGGTTTTTCAACCGGCATATTCACATGATATCCTCAATGAATTAAGAGCTCTACCTTCTCCATGCATATCTTACAAACAAACAGCCATGGAACATAATTACAGTTCAGCCAATGACCATGTTAGCCGGACAGTGTGCAATTGAGGCATCACAACGGACAAAAGACAAACATGTACTGCAATGGTAATTCAGAATGAACAACTGGGGATTTGTACTGAAATTAAGAGTGATTTTAGGAATTATCCTTCAGTGAAAAGTGCTTTCAGCGTGATCAGCCGTGACAGTGTGTTTTGCTGGCAGGGAGATTCCGTACTTCAGAGAGAAGCCAGACTGGGAGGTTTAGGGGAAGCTGGGCCTGTCCAGGTATACCACTTTTATGGAACGTGTACCGGAGTGTGACGTGGGAATAAATCGGAGTTGGGAACGGTGAATATAAGAAGGGGTGGCAGAAGTATCCAATCGTGCTTCAACCTTTCCAGGCCACGGATTGAGAAGGAGAGCTATCCAATAAACTCACACACACACACACAGGTGTGCAACACACCATAGTGAACACACACACACACACACACACACACACAGGTGTGCAACACACCATAGTGAACACACACACACACACACACACACAGGTGTGCAACACACCATAGTGAACACACACACACACACACAGGTGTGCAACACACCATAGTGAACACACACACATTCAAACACTCCCTTAAAATCAACCAATAGCCAAGACAAAACCATTGAATGTGTGTATCTGTGTGTTGAATCTGTGTTTTATGTGTTGTATCCCTGTGTGTGTGTGTTGTCTGTGTTTGAATCTGTCTGTGTGTGTGTGTTGTGTTGAATCTGTCTGTGTTTGTGTTGAATCTGTCTGTGTGTGTTTGTGTTTAATCTGTGTCTGTGTTTGTGTTGAATCTGTGTGTGTGTTTACATCTTTGTGTGTCTTTCTATCTGTCGGAGCAACAGAACCATGAGCTCCACAGCAAACAGACACTACCTGATCCAGAATCAGTCTAACCCTTCAACACAGCACAGCTCAACCTCAGCCCATGCTCAGGTCCACTGATCTGAGTCCTACCTTGGGTGACAGTGGTGGACACAGGGACACTCTCCAGGTTGTCTTTGACAGTGTAGACAGAGACGTTGTACTCCACTCCTGGACTCAGGTTCTCCAGGATTAACTGGTTCTGGACCGGCTGGACTAACTCCTCCAGGGAGTTTCCTCGCTGCCCATTGGTCGGGGTGCATGTCACTCTGTAGCCTGTGATGTCTGTAATAATAATCATAATAATAATAATAATAATAACAACAACAACAACAACAATCCAAATAACAATAATCATCCTAATAACAATAATAACCACAATAATACAATTATAATTTGGTGGGTGCTTGTATTTCATATATGTACAAGTACGAATTATACGCATGTGTGAATTGGAAATGTGTTTTTTGCATATCCCATCTCCCCCTGAGACAACCTCAGAGAGTGGGGTCACGGCCTGGGTCTGTTGGGGGAGGGGACAGGAGGGCAGAGGAGACAGGGAAGTGAGCAGCGGAGTGAACCAACTTAGATCTGCCAGGATTTCATGGAAGTACTTGTAACCATTCAAAAGAGAGAGAGAGACAGAGACACCGACAGAGAGAAGCCTTGTTCCTGCTGGCACAACGTTCTGAGGAAAGACAAGGTCCAGACAGAGTGATCCAGAGCCACAGTGAGCCTGTCCTGGATCCTGGGCCTTGGGCAGTGTGTCTGTGGCGTGGGCTGTAGGAGGGAGCAGAGTCAATATTTACCTGGCGTGTTGGCGCCGCCCCACAGGACAGTCAGCTCACCCGTGTCCGCGTTGGACTGCGTACTGAGGTCAGTGGGGGGAGACAGTTCTGGAGGGGAAGAAACATCACACATGGCACATTTTAAAAAACAACAGACTACCTTACATGGTTTAAGTAAACTGACTGCAGAAACCTTGAAACAACTCATTACTCCCTGACTGTATAACATCTATATAGATGAGTTTTTTACCCCAAAATGCCTGCAGCAACAACACGTCTTTCTTGGACAAAAGGCATTCTGACCTCAATAAAATAAATGGTTGACCGGAGTCTCTCTCTCTTTCTTGGTTACTTACGAGTGACAACGTTTTTAGTGATGGGGTTGCCGCGGTCACGTCCGTTGATAATGGGCTGTACACTGTAAGTGTACTCAGTCCCAGGGGTCAGGCCTGACACAAAGATACTTCCTGAGTCAGAGGTCACATCCCTGGGTGACTCTCCTCCCTGACTGGGCCTCACAGACAGCCTGAAGCTGAACCTGCTGACAGGGGTCCAGGAGATGATGATGGAGGTGTCGGTCACATCAGTGGTGAAGCGAGGGGCATTACCCATCTTTGGGGCTGAGGGGAGAGAGAGAGAGAAGAGCAGCAAAAGAGAGAGGAAAGAGAAAGTGAGAGACAGAAAAAGAGGGGGAGAGAGAGAGAGGGTGAGGAGACAGAGGAGGGGTGGAGAGAGAGACAGAGGGGGTGGAGAGAGAGAGACAGAGGGGGTGGAGAGAGAGAGACAGAGGGGGGTGGGGTGAGTGGGGTGGAGGAGAGAGACAGAGGGGGTGGGGTGGAGGAGAGAGACAGAGGGGGTGGTGGAGAGAGACAGAGGGGGTGGAGGAGAGAGACAGAGGGGGTGGAGGAGAGAGACAGAGGGGGTGGAGGAGAGAGACAGAGGGGGTGGTGGAGAGAGACAGAGGGGGTGGAGGAGAGAGACAGAGGGGGTGGTGGAGAGAGACAGAGGGGGTGGAGGAGAGACAGAGGGGGTGAGGGACAGGGGGTGGAGAGAGACAGAGTGGGGTGGAGAGAGACAGAGGGGGGTGGAGAGGAGGGGGGGGTGGAGAGAGACAGAGGGGGTGGTGGAGAGAGACAGAGGGGGTGGAGGAGAGAGACAGAGGGGGGGGTGGAGGAGAGAGACAGAGGGGGTGGAGGAGAGAGACAGAGGGGGTGGAGGAGAGAGACAGAGGGGGTGGTGGAGAGAGACAGAGGGGGTGGTGGAGAGAGACAGAGGGGGTGGTGGAGAGAGACAGAGGGGGGGGGGTGGAGAGACAGAGGGGGTGGTGGAGAGAGACAGAGGGGGGAGACAGGGGGTGGAGAGAGACAGAGGGGGTGGAGAGAGAGAGACAGAGGGGGAGAGAGACAGAGGGGGTGGAGAGACAGAGGGGGGTGGAGAGAGACAGAGGGGGTGGAGGAGAGAATATAACATCAGTGTCTTTCCTTTTTCTGCTTCATAATTCAAATAAACTCAAATCTGGAGTTGAATTGATCAATACCATTTAAACACCTTGCCACAAGCTCAGCAGAACAGAAGACGACAGTACTCAACAGAAGATGACAGTACTCAACAGAAGACGACAGTACTCAACAGAAGACGACAGTACTCAACAGAAGACGACAGTACTCAACAGAAGACGACAGTACTCAACAGAAGACTACAGTCCTCAACAGAAGACTACAGTCCTCAACAGAAGACTACAGTACTCACAGGTGGTGAAGATGCCATTGACTTCCTCACTCAACACGTTGTCCTGCTCAGAGTGCAGTTTGACGGTGTAGTCTGTGTCGGGGCGGAGGCCTCGCAGAGGGAACTGGGTCTGACCGCCGGGGATTCTCTTCTGGGTTGGGCTGGAGCCCTCCACACTCAGGAACAGACGGTAGCCGCTGATGCTAGCCCTGGGAGCCTCCCAGATCACTATCGCACCGTCCTCGCCGATGTCAGTGAAACGCAGGTTGGTGGGGGCGTCGGGCTCTGACAGGGGTAACACACGTAGGGTCACAACATGGGTACAACCACAGTATATCTATGAGAATCTCAGTCTATCTGCAGGTTTGAAATGGACGACACTGCAGACGGATTGCTCAGCATCACTGATCTACCAACCCTTCTCACATAGAGTAACGACTTAGAACCTGATGCACCTCGACTTACTCAAACGGATCCCCTCAACACGCTGTTATTGTCTGCACATGTACTCACTGGTGGCTCTCTCTCCCGTCAGCGGCTCGCTCTCCACTCCTCCGTTGATGGCGTAGATGTTGAAGCGGTACAGGGTTCCGGGCTGCAGGTGGGTGATCTCTGCGTACGCGTTGGCCGTCATGGGCAGCTGCAGGGGCCTCTGGGGCGTGTCACCGGGGGTAACGGGGGCGAAGGTCACGCGGTAACCCGACACCTCGCTGGGAGGGCCGGTCCAGGTGATGATGATTTTCACGTCAGACACCTCGTAGAACTGAAGGTCGGTTGGGGAGCGGACTTCCTCTGTGGACAGGAAGTAGGAAGTGGTCCGTGAGTTGACTGAGGCCATCTTGTGTGTTGATGGCCTATTGCCTTGTGTTGCGGTGCAAGAAAGAAGGAGTCAGATGAATTTGAAACTATACGCTGATCTAAGGTCAGTGTTGGATTGTAATGTGGAACATACTTCTACTTTACCAGCTGAGAGGAAGTTGAAAAGACAATGCCAGACAGGAAATTGAAAATGGAGAAACTCTGCTGTCAAGATGAGAAGGATTTAGAGCTGAAGGGAGGATAAGACATCAACAAGAATGACCCAGATAGCGAGTGTGTGTTGTTGTTTTATGTGTGTGTCTGTGCGCGTGCAAGTGTGTGAGTCTGTATCTTTCTCATGTGAAAGTACTTAAATCAGTGAGGGAGGTGAGAGAACCAGTCTGACAGGCCCAGTCCAGAACCAAACAGAGGAGAAACCCTACCCCAGGTTCCATCTGGCCCTACATGGCTAGCGCAGAGCCCTAGGCTCCTCCAAGCTCACACTCTACCAACTGTCACTCACAGCAGGGACTGACTCCACCCGAGAGAGAGAGAGAGACAGAAGCAGGGACTGACTCCACCCGAGAGAGAGAGAGACACAGAAGCAGGGACTGACTCCACCCAAGAGAGAGAGAGAGACAGAAGCAGGGACTGACTCCACCCGAGAGAGAGAGAGAGAGAGAGAGACAGAAGCAGGGACTGACTCCACCCGAGAGAGAGAGAGAGAGACTGACAGAAGCAGGGACTGACTCCAGAGAGAGAGAGAGAGAGACAGAAGCAGGGACTGACTCCACCCGAGAGAGAGAGACAGAAGCAGACTCCACCCGAGAGAGAGAGAGAGAGAGAGAGGGAGAGAGAGAGAGAGAGAGAGAGAGAAGCAGGGACTGACTCCACCCGAGAGAGAGAGAGAGAGAAGCAGGGACTGACTCCACCCGAGAGAGAGAGAGAGAGACAGAAGCAGGGACTGACTCCACCCGAGAGAGAGAGAGAGAGAGAGAGAGAGAGAGAGACAGAAGCAGGGACTGACTCCACCCGAGAGAGAGAGAGAGAGAGAGAGAGAGAGAAGCAGGGACTGACTCCACCCGAGAGAGAGAAGAGAGAGACAGAAGCAGGGACTGACTCCACCCGAGAGAGAGAGAGAGAGAGAAGCAGACTGACTCCACCCGAGAGAGAGAGACAGAAGCAGGGACTGACTCCACCCGAGAGAGAGAGAGAGGGAGAGAGAGAGAGACAGAAGCAGGGACTGAGACAGAAGCAGGGACTGACTCCACCCGAGAGAGAGAGAGAGAGAGACAGAAGCAGGGACTGACTCCACCTTTGAGAGAGAGAGAGACAGAAGCAGGGACTGACTCCACCCTTGAGAGAGAGAGAGAGAGAGAGAGACAGAAGCAGGGACTGACTCCACCCGAGAGAGAGAGAGAGAGAGACAGAAGCAGGGACTGACTCCACCCGAGAGAGAGAGAGAGAAGAGAGACTGAAGAGAGGACTGACTCCACCCGAGAGAGAGAGAGAGAGAGACAGAAGCAGGGACTGACTCCACCCGAGAGAGAGAGAGAGAGAGAGAGACAGAAGCAGGGACTGACTCCACCCGAGAGAGAGAGAGAGAGACAGAAGCAGGGACTGACTCCACCCGAGAGAGAGAGAGAGAGAGAGAGAGAGAAGCAGGGACTGACTCCACCCGAGAGAGAGAGAGAGAGAGAGAAGCAGGGACTGACTCCACCCGAGAGAGAGAGAGAGAGAGAGAGCAGAAGAGGGACTGACTCCACCCGAGAGAGAGAGAGAGAAGCAGGGACTGACTCCACCCGAGAGAGAGAGAGAGAGAGAGAGAGAGAGAGAGAGAGAGAGGGACTGACTCCACCCGAGAGAGAGAGAGAGAGAGAGACAGAAGCAGGGACTGACTCCACCCGAGAGAGAGAGAGAGAGAGGGACAGAAGCAGGGACTGACTCCACCCGAGAGAGAGAGAAGACAGAAGCAGGGACTGACTCCACCCGAGAGAGAGAGAGAGAGACAGAAGCAGGGACTGACTCCACCCGAGAGAGAGAGAGAGAGAGAGACAGAAGCAGGGACTGACTCCACCCGAGAGAGAGAGAGAGAGAGAGAGAGAGAGAGAGAGAGAGAGAAGAGGGACTGACTCCACCCGAGAGAGAGAGATAGAGACAGAAGCAGGGACTGACTCCACCCGAGAGAGAGAGAGACAGAAACACTCCCTAGAAGGTACAATGAAATGGCTCCATGGCTTCAAACTATCATTTTACTGCCTGGGCCAACACTCTCAGAAGAAAAGATGCGATCTAGAACCTAAAAGGGTTCTTCGGCTGTCCCCATAGGAGAACCTTTTGAATAGGAATGTAGCTGTATAGGAAATGATTGATTCTAATGTTGGAAGGGTGATAAAGTGCATGCCAAAAGCAACTCTAAGTCAGTCAAATGACTGCAAGCCAATTCAACTGGAGGACATTGGTCAATGGCCTATGCTCCTTATAGGAGCCATGGGCTGAAGTCAAGTAGGTCAAGTCTGAGGTTGTGTTATGGTTAGAGTGTGTGTAGGGTTAGGGTCATGTTTGGTTCTGTTGTTCTGTATGCTGTCCAGTTCTCTACCTGGTGCTGGCTCTCCGGCCGTGTTGACCTGGACGAAGATGGGCTCGCTCTCCTGGTTCTCCTCCACAGCGTAAATGCTGATGTTGTAGAGCAGGCCAGGTCGAAGGTCAACCAGGGTCACGGAGGTCTCAGTGTCTGGGAGGATGAGCTCGGTGCTGCTGCCCTCTACTGACGGGGTGAAGACCAAACGGTAGCCTGTGATGGGGGCCTGGGGCTTGGACCAGCTGATGGAGATAGAGGTTTCTCCCACCTGGTTGATCTGATGTTCAGCAGGGGCATCAGGAGCTGAGGGGGGATAAGGAGCACTGGATTTTGATTTATTTCTCTTTTATTTCACCTTTATTTAACCAGGTAAGCCAGTTGAGAACAAGTTCTCATTTACAATTGCGACCTGGCCACGATAAAGCAAAGCAGTTCGACACATACAACACAGAGTTACACATGGAGTAAAACAAACATACAGTCAATAATACAGTAGAAACAAGTCTATATACGATGTGAGCAAATGAGGTGAGAAGGGAGGTAAAGGCAAAAAAAAAAGGCCATGGTGGCAAAGTAAATACAATATAGCAAGTAAAACACTGGAATGGTAGATTTGCAGTGGAAGAATGTGCAGTAGAAATAAAAAATAATTAGATTAGAGAAGAGGTCAATGTATTCCTGTCAGAGAGTGAATTATGATGGTGAAAGGTGAGGGTGATGAAGGGTGAGGGTGATGAAAGGTGAGGGTGATGAAGGGTGAAGGGGATGAAAGGTGAGGGTTATGAAGGGTGAGGGTTATGAAGGGTAAATGGGATGAATGGTGAGGGTTATGAAGGGTGAGGGTGATGAAAGGTGAGGGTTATGAAGGGTGAGGGTGATGAAGGGTGGGGTGATGAAGGGTGAGGGTGATGAAAGGTGAGGGTGATGAAAGGTGAGGGTGATGAAGGGTGAGGGTGATGAAAGGTGAGGGTTATGAAGGGTAAAGGGGATGAAAGGTGAGGGTTATGAAGGGTGAGGGTGATGAAAAGTGAGGGTTATGAAGGGTAAAGGGGATGAAAGGTGAGGGTTATGAAGGGTGAGGGTTATGAAGGGTGAGGGTGATGAAGGGTGAGGGTGATGAAGGGTGAGGGTTTTGAAGGGTGAGGGTTATGAAGGGTAAAGGGGATGAAGAGTGAGGGTGATAAAGGGTAAAGGGGATGAAGAGTAACGGTGATGAAGGGTAAAGGGGATGAAGAGTAACGCTGATGAAGGGTGAAGATTATGAAGGGTAAAGGGGATGAAGAGTAACAGTGATGAAGGGTGAGGGTTATGAAGGGTAAAGGGGATGAAGAGTAACGGTGATGAAGGGTGAGGGTTATGAAGGTTAAGGGGATGAAGAGTAACAGTGATGAAGGGTGAGGGTTATGAAGGGTAAAGGGGGGGATGAAGAGAAACGGTGATGAAGGGTGTGTGAAAGCTGGTATAATACCTGTGGTCTGAGAGGTGGTGAGGATGAGGGTGGGTTCTCCCTGAGGGGAAACCTCATACACGTTGACGTTGTATCTACGGCCAGGCAGGAGGTCACTGATGCTCACAGAGGTGGTGGTACGGGGCAGGTCTGATGGACAGAGACAATCAATCAAAAAACATCAATCAACCAATCGGGCTAGAAACCAATTAACACATTAACCAATCAACCAACTAACCAATAAGATAATGGTCTATGCTGCAGGAGTAAGACTGGAATAAACTGGAAAACTCTTCTGGATGGTCGATACTGCAGGAGTAAGACTGGAATAAACTGGAAAACTCTTCTGGATGGTCTATACTGCAGGAGTAAGACTGGAATAAACTGGAAAACTCTTCTGGATGGTCTATGCTGCAGGAGTAAGACTGGAATAAACTGGAAAACTCTTCTGGATGGTCTATGCTGCAGGAGTAAGACTGGAATAAACTGGAAAACTCTTCTGGATGGTCGATACTGCAGGAGTAAGACTGGAATAAACTGGAAAACTCTTCTGGATGGTCTATGCTGCAGGAGTAAGACTGGAATAAACTGGAAAACTCTTCTGGGTGGTCTATGGTCTGCTGCAGGAGTAAGACTGGAATGAACTGGAAAACTCTTCTGGATGGTCTATACTGCAGGAGTAAGACTGGAATAAACTGGAAAACTCTTCTGGATGGTCGATACTGCAGGAGTAAGACTGGAATAAGACTGGAATAAACTGGAAAACTCTTCTGGATGGTCTATGCTGCAGGAGTAAGACTGGAATAAACTGGAAAACTCTTCTGGATGGTCTATGCTGCAGGAGTAAGACTGGAATAAACTGGAAAACTCTTCTGGATGGTCTATAAACTGCAGGAGTAAGACTGGAATAAACTGGAAAACTCTTCTGGATGGTCTATACTGCAGGAGTAAGACTGGAATAAACTGGAAAACTCTTCTGGATGGTCTATACTGCAGGAGTAAGACTGGAATAAACTGGAAAACTCTTCTGGATGGTCTATGCTGCAGGTGTAAGACTGGAATAAACTGGAAAACTCTTCTGGGGTGGTCTATGCTGCAGGGAGTAAGACTGGAATAAACTGGAAAACTCTTCTGGATGGTCGATACTGCAGGAGTAAGACTGGAATAAACTGGAAAACTCTTCTGGATGGTCTATACTGCAGGAGTTAGTCCAGTAAATGGAGCTACTCACCCAGGACCTGAGGTTTGGCTCCGTCCTCACTCAGCTCATACTCCACTCTGAAGCCTGACACGGTGTCGGAGGCTGACACCCAGGAGATGATGAAGCTACTGGACGTGATCTCTGTCACCGACTCAGACGTGTCCACCACGGGAGGAGGCTGGGTCGTCTCACCCTCAGAGGTCACCCCAACTGGACAAGGGAGGCATAACACATTAATAACACTTCAGATTTGTAGGAGAGAAAAAGAGACAGGCTTGTGAAAGTGTAGCTATATAGAGGAACCAAAGAGATGGACACAGTGGAATCAACGGTCGGTGTAACATTAATACACTCAAAACACACCCAGTTGGGAGACTTACGGGAGCCGTAGGTGGTGGTGAAGTCAAAGCGGGTGACCTCGCGGCGTCCATAGCGCAGGATGCTGATCAGCTGACCCTCATAGGTAATACCTGGCCGCAGCCCAGCGATGGTGTACGAGTTCAGGTTACCTGGGATGGTGGCCTCTCTCCAGGGGGCACGGGTGTTTTTCTACCAGGGGTCAAAGGGCAGAGAACAGAAGGGAGAGGTCAGGGAGTGAACTTCAAAGATAGCAAGGGTCAAAGTGCTGAATACATCATGGTGATACGAACCGATTTCTATCTGACGTACTGTATATATACAGTGCCTTGCGAAAGTATTCGGCCCCCTTGAACTTTGCGACCTTTTGCCACATTTCAGGCTTTAAACATAAAGATATAAAACTGTATTTTTTGTGAAGAATCAACAACAAGTGGGACACAATCATGAAGTGGAACGACATTTATTGGATATTTCAAACTTTTTTAACAAATCAAAAATGGAAAAATTGGGCGTGCAAAATTATTCAGCCCCCTTAAGTTAATACTTTGTTTTTGAACCATTCCATTGTAGATTTTGCTTTATGTTTTGGATCATTGTCTTGTTGGAAGACAAATCTCCGTCCCAGTCTCAGGTCTTTTGCAGACTCCATCAGGTTTTCTTCCAGAATGGTCCTGTGTTTGGCTCCATCCATCTTCCCATCAATTTTAACCATCTTCCCTGTCCCTGCTGAAGAAAAGCAGGCCCAAACCATGATGCTGCCACCACCATGTTTGACAGTGGGGATGGTGTGTTCAGGGTGATGAGCTGTGTTGCTTTTACGCCAAACATAACGTTTTGCATTGTTGCCAAAAAGTTCACTTTTGGTTTCATCTGACCAGAGCACCTTCTTCCACATGTTTGGTTTGTCTCCCAGGTGGCTTGTGGCAAACTTTAAACGACACTATTTATGGATATCTTTAAGAAATGGCTTTCTTCTTGCCACTCTTCCATAAAGGCCAGATTTGTGCAATATACGACTGATTTTTGTCCTATGGACAGAGTCTCCCACCTCAGCTGTAGATCTCTGCAGTTCATCCAGAGTGATCATGGGCCTCTTGTCTGCATCTCTGATCAGTCTTCTCCTTGTATGAGCTGAAAGTTTATAGGGACGGCCAGGTCTTGGTAGATTTGCAGTGGTCTGATACTCCTTCCATTTCAATATTATCGCTTGCACAGTGCTTATTGGGATGTTTAAAGCTTGGGAAATCTTTTTGTATCCAAATCTGGCTTTAAACTTCTTCACAACAGTATCTCGGACCTGCCTGGTGTGTTCCTTGTTCTTCATGATGCTCTCTGCGCTTTTATCAGACTTCGGAGACTATCACAGTGCAGGTGCATTTATACGGAGACTTGATTACACACAGGTGGATTGTATTTATCATCATTAGTCATTTAGGTCAACATTGGATCATTCAGAGATCCTCACTGAACTTCTGGAGAGAGTTTGCTGCACTGAAAGTAAAGGGGCTGAATCATTTTGCACGCCCAATTTTTCAGTTTTGGATTTGTTAAAAAAGTTAGAAATATCCAATAAATGTCGTTCCACTTCATGATTGTGTCCCACTTGTTGTTGATTCTTCACAAAAAAATACAGTTTTATATCTTTATGTTTGAAGCCTGAAATGTGGCAAAAGGTCGCAAAGTTCAAGGGGGCCGAATACTTTCGCAAGGCACTGTATATACACACACACATTACTTCAGATACAAATAGGTACAAATATATATTTAACCTACAGTGTCAGGACTATGAATGAATGAGATGATATGGAATGAAAAACGGTGGGCAACATTTACAGTCTGCACTACTAAGACTCATTCCAACACTCTCTCCAAGCCCAGCCTATGGCCAATGTGGTCACTGGCATTGACTCTCTGGCACCCTGTCTCTCTGCCCCTCCCTGCTTCTGGGGACATTCAACTTGGCTTCGAACGATCGGAAAACTACAGATTCTTCACAACACGAGAGAGAGAGAGAGAGAGAGAGAGAGAGAGAGAGAGAGAGAGAGAGAGAGAGAGAGAGAAGGAATAGAGGACCCCCATCCAAAACATACAAACCACTACCACTTAGCAGGAAATATGTTTGAATTAAATAAGGGTTAACAGCTTGGCAGATCAGGGCCCCTTCAGACAGAGTGTGAGACAAGAGGAAACTGGATTTTTCCTTTAGGAGAGAAACACACAGCATTTGTACTGTAGCAGGATGTTGAGGGTCGTTTGTGACCGTCCGATATAATTTGGATCTATGTGTATGTGAGTGTGTGTTTTTCAGGCCAGTTCAAGAACCCCCCACAACCTTGTTTTTCTGTGCTCAAAACCTGTCCTCTTCTTCAGAGTTGACACACAGACAACTAAATGTTGCAACCTCCTGTGTGGGCACTGGTTTACTCATTACTTTTCAGCAACACTTTCAGGAACGGAATAGGAACATCCACTTCAAGTGATTCAGGAGTTTTTTTTAAAGAACGTCATGTGAAAAACAGTACCTGGAATAACTTGTTTCCACTTTGGATATCGGAGAATTAAAAACAGGTACAGTACTTCAAGAGAGTATGTTCAACTCTTGTGGTACTGCTTCCTATAAGACAGTCAGTCCACCTCTAGTGGCATAGGGCTTCAAGGGCTATCGAGTGGTGCAGCGGTCTAAGGCACTGCCTCGCAGTGCTAGAGGCGTCACGACCGGCCGGGATCGGGAGTCCCATAGGGCGGTGCACAATTGGCTGAGTGCTGTGTAGGGGTAGGCCGTCACTGTAAATAAGACTTTGTTCTCAACTGACTTGCCTAGTTAAATAAAATAGTGTGGCTGCACTACCACCAATGACCAGTATCTAGGATGAGAAGTAGAGAGCCACTTACCACTCTCCACTTGAGGATATACTGGGTGATGTGTGAGGAGGCTGGGGCATTCCACTGGATGGGGTGGGAGTCAGGCTGCTTCCCTGCCTCTGTGATAATCACCTGGACTGGGCGGTGGCCACCTGGGGAGAGAGGAGGAGGAGGAGGAGGAGGAGGAGGAGAGAGTATCTTTTATTAGAAGTCTGTAGTCTACGATCAAGCCAAATGTCACAGACAAGATGGTACTGAACAAATGCTACGTATTCTCCTTGAACAACTTTATATTAAGGTTCTGTAAATAAACACACAATTGTTAAAAGTCACATTCGCTGTTCAGTGTCAATTGGTTCACTGTTCACACCAGACAGACCTGGTGTGACCAAAAAAGATCCTAGACTACCTTGTCAGTACAGTGGCTTGGATGGAAACTAGTCCGAACCAGAATTCGCTCCACTCTCTGGTCTCAACCAACTATGACACCCACTGGGCCTGTAAATCACTAGGTGTCTTCAGTGTCTGAAATCGCACCAGGGCAATATGTCCACCCCCACTCACTCACATTCACTCACACACACCATACATACAAACACCTCCCTGTCACAGGTGAGCAACTCACAGCAACAGCGGGGAGTCATTTGACCTGCACTCTTAAGGTCCCTGGCCTGCACCAAACATAACTCTAATCAATCAAAACATATTCCTCTGTATCTGTAACAGGCCACATGGGAAAACTAGGGCAGGATAACAGGGTGCAGGATTCAGAATTTAAACTGGGGTCAAAGTGTTTCAGAACACTGCATCAAAGTGGCCAGTTGGTAACTCCTGGTTGGTGTGTTCTGAACACAGCTCAGCTGAGCTTTTCTGATTGACACCGTCACCTATAGAGCACTGGCTCAGTGCAGGACGAGCCAGTGCTGTGAGGGGCCTCTTAGGAGGTGGAGTTGGGACTGTTTCGCCCAAAGCGTGTTACCACCCAGGTAGTGTGCGCAGGTAATTAAATCCCCCAACCTCTCGGCCCTCCCTGCCCAGCTGGGTAGAACAACAATAGGGGAGAGCCAACAAAGACCTCCGAAACTACAAAGACCCGGGGGGGGAAGGTGGACGGACGCACCCCTCTCCATTTGCCCCACATCAACGTTTAGCAGTCCCTTCCCCCCTCCCTGCAGAGGTGGTGAAGGGGTGACACACCGCCCCCTCGTTTAATTTGAAAGGGCCTTTCGATAGAGGGGGGATGGAGGGTATTTAAAGGAGGGAGTGAATGGGAGAGTTAAAAAGAAGAGCTAACAACGATTAACTCCCAGCAGGTGTCCCAAGCGTAAAGAGAAGGGGGTGGGCATAGACGGTGAGGGAGGGGTAATGTCAACACCCCACCGAAGACAGCCCTGACCTGGGTTATCTGCCCAGAGGACACACTCAGACAGTTCCATTTTTGCTTCACTGGTCACACTTCTGTTAGCCAATCAGACTTCTCTCCTTACCTGGGAAGGTCTGCTGTGGCTCGCAGCTCATCTCACCAATACCGTTGCCGTAGCAATAGCAGCGGTAGAGGACTTGGTGGATGGTTTTGTCCCAGGTCTCTCAATCTGATAGAACGCCCTGCTCTCAGGCTCCTGGCACTGGTCTGGAGGGAGAGAGGAGAGAGATGACCTCCCATATCTATGGGGTGAAATACCACAGTGTGACATCACAGCAGCAAGATGAGTGACCCGTTTCCACAAGAAAAGGGCAACCAGTGAAGAACAAACACCATTGTAAATACAACCCATATTTATTTTTATTTATTTTCCCTTTTGTACTTGGACTATTTGTACATAATATGACATTTGTAATGTCTTTATTCCTTTGTAACTTGTGAGTGTAATGTTTACTGTACATGTATTGTTTATTTCACTTTGGTTTGTTATCTATTTCACTTGCTTTGGAAATGTAAACATATGTTTCCCATGCCAATAAAGCCCTTACATTTAAATTAAATGGAGAGAGAGACAGAGAGAGAGGAGAGAGAGAGAGAGAGAGAGACAGAGAGAGAGAGAGACAGAGGAGGGGAAGGAAAGCAATTCAAATTCCTGCTGCCAAAAATCTCTTTAGAATGTCAGCCTCCTCTTGGATAGAAAGGGCCAGAGGTGTGATTTTATTTATTTATTTTACTAGGCAAGTCAGTTAAGAACAAATTCTTATTTTCAATGACGTTCAGGGGCAGAACGACAGATTTGTACCTTGTCAGCTCAGGGATTTGAACTTGCAACCTTTGGGTTACTAGTCCAACGCTCTAACCACTAGGCTACCCTGCCGCCCTGTGATAAGGCTTTATTGAAGCTCTTAAGTGAAACCTGAGAGAAACTCACCGATGGCGTCGCACTTCCAGCGCCCGCGTCCCTGTCCATAGCAGGTGCAATTCATCATGTAGCCCTGGTCATGGCGCTTGGTGAAGGTCTGGCTCACCTCATAGGTCAGCCCATCCACAATGCACTGGTCTGGAGGAGGAAGGAGACAAGATGTTTTAATGATGTACTGGTCTGGGGTAATGATGTACTGGTCTGGGGTAGGAAGGAGACAAGGAGACAAGGGGTTTTAATGATGTACTGGTCTGGGGTAGGAAGGAGACAAGGGGTTTTAATGATGTACTGGTCTGGGGTAGGAAGGAGACAAGGGGTTTTAATGATGTACTGGTCTGGGGTAGGAAGGAGACAAGGGGTTTTAATGATGTACTGGTCTGGGGGGAAGGAGACAAGGGGTTTTAATGATGTACTGGTCTGGGGGGTAAGGAGACAAGGGGTTTTAATGATGTACTGGTCTGGGGTAGGAAGGAGACAGGGGTTTTAATGATGTACTGGTCTAATGATGTACTGGTCTGGGGTAGGAAGGAGACAAGGAGTTTTAATGATGTACTGGTCTGGGATACGAAGGAGACAAGGAGTTTTAATGATGTACTGGTCTGGGGCAGAGACAAGGAGTTTTAATGATGAACTGGTCTGGGGTAGGAAGGAGACAAGGGGTTTTAATGATGTACTGGTCTGGGGTAGGAAGGAAAGATGTTTTAATGAGACTGGTCTGGGGTAAGGACAAGGGGTTTTAATGATGTACTGGTCTGGGGTAGGAAGGAGACAAGGGGTTTTAATGATGTACTGGTCTGGGGTACGAAGGAGACAAGGAGTTTTAATGATGTACTGGTCTGGGGTACGAAGGAGACAAGGAGTTTTAATGATGTACTGGTCTGGGGGTAAGAAGGAGACAAGGGGTTTTAATGATGTACTTCTGGGGTAGGAAGGAGACAAGGGGTTTTAATGATGTACTGGTCTGGGGTACAAGGAGACAAGGAGTTTTAATGATGTACTGGTCTGGGGCAAAGGAGACAAGGAGTTTTAATGATGTACTGGTCTGTCTTTTAATGATGTACTGGTCTGGGGGTAGGGAGACAAGGGGTTTTAATGATGTACTGGTCTGGGGTGCAAGGAGACAAGGAGTTTTAATGATGTACTGGTCTGGGGTACGAAGGAGACAAGGGGTTTTAATAATGTACTGTTCTTTAATGCTGGTTGATCCTTTCAGTTCATTCTACATTCCAGTTGTCAAGGCTACTGGGTCTAGAACCAGGTAATGACAGTACAACTCCTATGACTGCTGTCTAACAACACATAAGAGAACAGGTGCTAGCTAGTAAGGCGGTAGGACCTTTGAGTTGGGAGTAGGCGATGCAGCTCCACTCTCCGCGGTTGTTGCCCAAGCAGGTACACTGCATCATGTGACCCAGGACATCGTGGCGTTTGTCCCACTGGTCTCCCACACGGTACATGACCCCGTCGTTGGTGGTGCAGGCCTCCTCGTGGGCTGGACGGAGGAAGAGAGGGGTCAGTGAGGGGCTGTGTGTGCACGTGTGTAGGTGGCATGGATAATCTATTTTGGAACTGAGACAGATTTAGTTTCCAGACAGACTCTGGACCCATGCCAGGGTGTGGGTCCTATCCTCTGCCCAGTGGAGCCAAGAGTCATTCATAATCATTCGAACAGGCTCTTATAGAGGCATTACTCAGCCCTCTTCATGGCCGTCCCCCCTCACTTAATAGCTTTTAAAGACCAACTCATTAACTGCCCATTGAACCTCTGACAGCTCTGTAGACCATAAGTAACCCTTTCAGTTAAACAGTCATTCTTACCATCTGTAAGGACATCAGACGGATGAAGACAAGCCTAGTACATTTATCTTGATAAGACCTCTGTCAAATAGAGGAATTCAGTGAATGTTGAAGACAGTAGCCCACCAGACCTTCCCACGCCCATCATACAGAGCCTGAATGACCTTTCAAAAGAGCGATCTTACCTAACAATAGTCTTGTTTGCATGCCAGTAAAGATGGGCTAGTCAATGTGCCTGACTGCTACTGTGATTGTTTATTGTTTGGTGTGAGGGCCTGAGACAGGAAGAGACATGTGAATTGACAAATCACACACACACTCACCAGCCATGGGGCAGAATCCGTAGCGCTGCTCCCCTTCGTAGTTGGTTGTGGTACCGCACCACCTCATGCCGTCGCGGCGCCCATCGGCGGTACAGTCAGTGTAGTTACGCCCGTTGTAGAGGAAGGGGAACTGGCACAGCGCACCATTGGAGTTACCCCCTCGGGTCGACACCAGGGCTACAGAGCAGATAAAACTTTCAACAGTTAGATATGCTGCTATCTATCTTGCTAGCTACAGTATATATCTATCTATCCATCCACCCACCCATCCATCCATCCATCTCCCTCCCTCCCAGACTCACAGTTCTTCTCGGTACAGTAGGAGTACTGCTGGTCTCTATGGTAGTCAGAGGTGGTGCTGCACCACAGCTGTCCATCAGTACGTCCCTCTGAGGTACAGGAGTAGTAGGTCTTATCCATGAACACAAAGGGGAACACACAGGCCTGGCCTTCTGAGTTCCCACCGTACACCTGGCTCTGGCCCTCTGGAGGGTAGGGAGAGAGAAGGGGAGGCAGGTTTAGACCAAGTTAGGTGAGGTGAGACAGGTTTAGACCAAGTTAGATGAGGTGAGACAGGTTTAGACCAGGTTAGATCAGGTGAGACAGGTTATACCAAGTTAGATGAGGTGAGACAGGTTTAGACCAAGTTAGGTGTGGTGAGACAGGTTTAGACCAGGTTAGATGAGGTGAGACAGGTTTAGACCAGGTTAGATGAGGTGAGACAGGTTTAGACCAGGTTAGGTGAGACAGGTTTAGACCAAGTTAGATGAGGTGAGACAGGTTTAGACCAGGTTAGATCAGGTGAGACAGGTTATACCAAGATAGATGAGGTGAGACAGGTTTAGACCAGGTTAGGTGAGGTGAGACAGGTTTAGACCAGGTTAGATGAGGTGAGACAGGTTTAGATGAGGTGAGACAGGTTTAGACCAGGTGAGACAGGTTTAGACCAGGCTGAGGGTGAGACAGGTTTAGACCAGGCTAGATGAGGTGAGACAGGGTTAGATGAGGTGAGACACGTTTAGACCAGGCTTGAGGTGAGACAGTTTTAGACCAGGTTTAGACCAGGCTAGATGAGGTGAGACAGGTTTAGACCAGGCTAGATGAGGTGAGACAGGTTTAGACCAGGCTAGATGAGGTGAGACAGGTTTAGACCAGGCTAGATGAGGTGAGACAGGTTTAGACCAGGCTAGATGAGGTGAGACAGGTTTAGACCAGGTTAGATGAGGTGAGACAGGTTTAGACCAGGTTAGATGAGGTGAGACAGGTTTAGATGAGGTGAGACAGGTTAGATGAGACCAGGTTTAGGGTTAGAGAGGTGAGACAGGTTTAGACCAGGTGAGACAGGTTTAGACCAGGCTAGATGAGGTGAGACAGGTTTAGACCAGGCTAGATGAGGTGAGACAGGTTTAGACCAGGTTAGATGAGGTGAGACAGGTTTAGATGAGGTGAGACAGGTTTAGACCAGGTTAGGTGAGGTGAGACAGGTTTAGACCAGGTTAGGTGAGGTGAGACAGGTTTAGACCAGGTTAGGTGAGGTGAGACAGGTTTAGATGAGGTGAGACAGGTTTAGACCAGGTTAGGTGAGGTGAGACAGGTTTAGACCAGGTTAGGTGAGGTGAGACAGGTTTAGACCAGGTTAGATGAGGTGAGACAGGTTTAGACCAGGCTAGATGAGGTGAGACAGGTTTAGACCAGGTTAGGTGAGGTGAGACAGGTTTAGACCAGGTTAGGTGAGGTGAGACAGGTTTAGACCAGATTAGATGAGGTGAGACAAGAGGTAAGACAGGCCTTGACTATGGAAATATACTTTTTTGAGACACAACCTTTTACTTTTAGTCTGAGTTAAGACTCACCCTTCTCCTCACAGCTGACGGCGCCAGTACCCTGGCAGGTACACAGCATCTGCTTGCTGCCCTGGGTCCTGATCCAGCGCATGCCCACGTGGAAGGTGGCGCCCGAGTCCGTGCGGCAAGCCCCCTCCTGGGGGGTTCGGGGGAGGGTGGAGGGCTGGTGGAGCTCCGTCTGGATGGTCATATGAGTACTTCCTGTACCTGTTCCTACACCTGTTCCTGTACTAACACCTGTGCCTGCGCACCAGGAAGACAAAGAGACATGTATTTACCAAGGTGGTAACTTAATTTATGGAATGGGTTTGATACCATTCCATTCACTCCATCCCAGCCATTATTATGAGCCGTCCTCCTCCCACCAGCCTCCTCTGCTACCTATATATTAATTTACAACCTGTATGTCCTGTTCATTTAATTATGTATGCATTTAAATATATATATATATATTTTTTTAACCTTTATTAAACTAGGCCAGTCAGTTCTTATTCTTATTTACAATGAAGGACTACCCCGGCCAAACCCGGACGACGCTGGGCCCATTGTTCTCCACCCTATGGGACTCTCAATCACATCCGGATGTGATACCATCTGGATTCAAACCAGGGACTGTAGTGACGCCTCTTGCACTAAGATGCAGTGCCTTAGAACGCAGCGGTAATCTTGTAATATTTTACAAAGAGTGTGTGTAAAACACAAGAGGGCTGACTCACCAGTAGTGGCAGAGTGTCTCTCACACTTCCACTCTCCTCTGCCATTTCCTGTACACAGACACTGGAGTTGGTGCCTGTTAGCATCTGTCTTGGTCCATGTGTCTCCGATGCGGTAGGAGGTCTTGGTGTCCTGGTCATTACAACGGTCTAAAGAAATAAAGAAAGGAATGATGAGTGTGTGTTTAAGTGTGTTTGCGTTTACATGAGTGTGTATGTATGTGCTTGCGTGTGTGTACTTACTCCTAGAGGTACAGGTGATGCGTCCGTTGCCCTCCCCCAGACAGGTGCAGTCGATCATCATCCAGCCTTGGTACGGCTTCTCCCAGGTCTGCCCCACCACGTAGGATGCTCCACCTGTGTTGTCATAGCAACGCTCCGCTGCACAAAAACAAGTTCCAAAAATGTTGTTATTATTGTAACCTAATTATTTGAACTTAATTATCCATCACCTTCTCCAAAGGGCCTGTGGGTTTGATGATGGAGTTACAATCAAGTTATTTTATAGTGGAACAACAGGTTACATCTCCATCACTTCCCTTCTCTGTCCCACATCTCACCTGTGAATCCTCCTCACGCGCAGGTGAATCTTGGAAAGGTATTTTCAGAATAAGATTTATTTCGACAGAGTGCACATCTCCATCTCTTCCAGAATAAGAGTCCCCCAAAAAAATCTAAATGGCAATGCCATAATAAAAGTCTCAGATACACATGACATATTTCTGATTATAGAAGATAGATTTCTAATTCCAAAACCATGCCTACATTATCACCAAATCATCTTCACCATTAGGGCCTACCTCCATATGAGTCACCTCACCTAACTTTCCATGAAAACACTCAACTGAGCTAAATCAACAGTTATGGGGCAACGTTTGGGACAGAGATGACTGTTATGGCCTTCAAATATTTACAATGACATCGAGCACTATTTCCAATAAATGACTCGAAGAAGGACTTTGAACTGCAGTTTGATTGGTTTAAGGACATCCCCATATTAAGAAAAACATTTATCCCAACAACCCACAGACCACACATTCATTCCTTTCAGATTACATCTAGTCTCTCCTACTCAAAGGACTCAGACAGACACTCACACACCGGTTTGCAGGTCCTCAGACAGACAGACAGACACATACAGGGTTTACAGGTCCTCAGACAGACAGACACTCACACACGGGTTTGCAGGTCCACTCTCCCTTGCCGTTTCCCAGACAGACGCAATCCAGCATGTAGTCTCCGGTCTCGTGGGGCCTTCTCCAAGTGTCCCCGATTTTGTAGGATCTGCCTCCCTCGTGGCAGCGGTCTGCAAACGAAAATACCAAACATCATTATTCATAAACACCAACGTACTACATAAGTACACAAATAATGCTATATGGGTTGCCGGGAAGGGCAACTCACTTCCGATTGTGCAGCTGATTTTGCCGCGGGCGGAACCGATGCAGGTGCAGTCCCACATCATGCCGTCCTTCGCCCTCTCGTAGGTCGCACCCACAGGGTACGTCTGGTCGTTGTATTTGTCATAGCAGGTCTCCTCCCCTGCAGAATGCACCAGAGAAGACTTTCAACATGTGGCCTAAACGTTTGAGATAAACGAAGCGACTTCTGTGCGCAATGGCAAAAGTGCCAAAAATGGAACGCGCTCTAAGAGCGCACGGATGTTTTGCAAAAAAACGAAACAAATTGCCTACTTCATTATACATTTAAGTCTGGTGCTCCAGCTCACCTTGGGGTTTTGTTTTACATTTGATCCCTGCCGCTCCGTTGCAGGTACAAAGCAGTGTACTCCCGCGGTAAGCCTTCTCCCATTGATCGTTTAGTCTGTAAGAATGTCCGTTCTCATCGCAGCCTGCAAGATGAGGGAGACACACACAAAAGAGCCATGAGTCCTGAGCAAATTCGGCGCATGATAGGTTAGCTAAACACCCATATTCAATACATGTATAGTAGTGATTTAAAAAATAAATAATATTAGATGTCCTTCATAAATGGAATTGTAACTACAGTTGTTAATGACAAGATGTGGATTCAAGGTGCATTCAAATGCTTTATCTAAGGGGCAAAATATCACATTTAGAGCAAGTCTACATACCTTGAGCAAGGGGTACTGTGTCTGCGAGTTCGGGGTAAACTTGTTCCTGAGTTTGTCTCTTGTTTTTCCCTTGGTTCTTTGGCATACAATGGACCGCGCTGCTTACGCACAGCGCAACCAGCAGCCCTGTCACTGGGCTACCAGTCATTTTGGTCAAGTTAAAAAGAAGAAAAAAACAAGACACTTTTATGTTTCCAGTTATGTCCTAAGTAAAAATAAGAACGATCCAGGTGCGGTGAAGTTGACCGTCAGGAGCGGATAGTATTCTCTCCCCTTGCTTTCCAAATATTACCCAGTGCCGCTTCTCCCAGCGGCTACTTTGACCGCCTTTCCTGCAGCAGATGCGATAGACAGACTGGAGGGATGCAGACCGTTTTTATATGTGAGCACAAAGGCACCGTTTGGGGAGGGGCAATGTGCGTCTGGGTCCAGGGGAGCAACACAGACTCGTCACTTACCAACCATCCTAAACCGCAGACCCAGACCAAGAATGAAAACTCACAAACAGAGTACAGCACTAACATTCTGAGGCTGGGCTGGGTTGTGCAACCTGGACTCAGACGTCGACATAACACAGTACGCAGTAAACCTGTGAAACTCAAATGAGTATATGTTACATTTAGTATGGTATTTATTAATTTGTGGTTGTCCATCATCCATTTTGTAGGATATGTTATGAATTACATTTCATATGATATGTTACGAATTGCAGTTCATACAATATGTTACACATTCCAATTTGTTGTGGCTAACATTAGCTACATGGCTAACGTTAGCTAGGGTTAAGGTTAAGGTTAAGGTTAAGGTTAAGGTTAGGGTTAGGGTTAGGGTTAGGGGTTAAGGTTAGGAGTTAAGGTTAGGGGAAGGGTTAGCTAATCTACTAAGTAGTTGCAACATAGAGACATTCCTCCTTTCGTTTTTGCCTTAAGTAACCTTCTGTCCTATGTAACCATACAAAACGTAACATATCATACTAATTAGAGCATCACAGATTTACATTTACTATGTAATGTCTTTGAGGCCAGGCTGGATAAATAGGCCCACTACAAAATTAACCAGAGTTATTTTATTCACATATTTTACCAAATGTATATGAATCGAATCCGTTAGATCTGAAATAGACTGCTTACAGGGTAAGGAAACCCATGTGTCATTTTGTAATTTGGGTGAACTATCCCTTTAACACAAAAATGCCTACCCTCAGACAAATCCTAACCTCAGACATAATGCCTACCCTCAGACAAATGCCTACCCTCAGACAAATCCTAACCTCAGACATAATGCCTACCCTCAGACAAATCCTAACCTCAGACATAATGCCTACCCTCAGACAAATGCCTACCCCAGACAAAATGCCTACCCTCAGACATACTGCCTACCCTCAGACATAATGCCTACCCTCAGACAAATCAAATCCTACCCTCAGACATAATGCCTACCCTCAGACAAATCAAATCCTACCCTCAGACATAATGCCTACCCTCAGACAAATCAAATCCTACCCCTCAGACATAATGCCTACCCTCAGACATACATAATGCCTACCCTCAGACATAATGCCTACCCTCAGACATAATCCTACCCTCAGACAAATCCTACCCTCAGACATAATGCCTACCCTCAGACAAAATGCCTACCCTCAGACATAATGCCTACCCTCAGACAAATCCTACCCTCAGACAAAATGCCTACCCTCAGACAAACTTCAATTTATAGGCCTAATGATAATGACAGCCTAATGTTGATAGGCTAATCATGCTAAACTGGTCCTTTACAGAACAGTCAATGTGACCCACAATGACTTAGCTATCAAACATGGGCAATTCAAGCGTTAAACGAAAACAACAACAGAATAAAAGTATAACGATAAAACTAGGCCTGCAGGATTGCAGTCTCATTTCTGTTTGGACTTAAGAATGACATGTTTTGGTAGGTCGATGGGGGATGAGGGGGTTACTGACAGCTCACCCCTACGTTCCATCACTGTTTAGAGGGGAAAAGTTGACCCTAATGCACCCAGACTGGTTCACTGTTAGGGAGGAACCCAACAGTTTTCATCTTATCTACACATTAAACAGAACCCGTTTTAGTGCTATTAGCTACATTTATATTGATTGCGTAAGAGCAATTATCCAAACATTATTTTGATGGAGAACTGTTTTGATATTGGCTCATTCTGTTGAATTATTGTATACAGTTCTATCAGTACATTTGAGATGTTATGAATTGTGAAACATCACCCTCCCTTCCTCCCTCCATCATCCCATCCCTCCTCCTGTTGCTCCTCCCCATCCCATCCCTCCTCCTGTTGCTCCTCCCCATCCCATCCCTCCTCCTGTTGCTCCTCCCCATCCCACTCTTCTCTCTTTCTTGCACCCCTTTCAACACTTGTTTTTCCCTCTTCTCCTCTTCAGTATGTGTGTGTATTTGTGTATGTGTGCTCGCTTGCATGTGTGTTTGTTTGTGCGTGTGTGTGTGTGTGTGTTTGTTCATGCGTGTGAGAAAGCAACAGAGCAAGAGGTGTTCTTGCATTTTTCTTTGCATATTTTTGTCTGCCTCCTGCCCTTACCAAATAAATCAATGCTAATAGCAGATTTTATACTCTCAACGACAGAAAATAAACCCCTCTTTTCATGAGTCATGTTTGGTTGTCTGTGGTTGAGGTAACTTTCTCCCCAAATATTGTGTCACACCGATTAATCCCTCAGCTGAGGAAAGTAATGTTTTCCCAATGAGAGGAAGAAAAAGAGGACAGCTGGAGATGACAGATGATATGACTCCTGGTTGTGGCAGTGGACTGTCAACCTGGGAAAACCTCAAACGGATGTCTTCTGGTTTCACTGAGATTAGTCACGGTCCAGGTCTGGTCTGGACGGTGGCTTCAGTACGGTAAGTCAGATCCGTGGTTGGGCGGGTTCCTGTAAGTGTCCACTTGGCACAAACCTGGTACCAAATCCCGGTTCTGAAACACACAAAAACGAAACACTTCCTTGTTTTTTATACGGATGGTGAATCACTGAACCTTTCACATGTGGAGAAAGGTGTCTGCCAGAAGTATCACATATTTTCCACCCATGAATCAACTCCAAAACAACCAGGAGAGGGTCAAAACTGACATGTAAGGCTGAACTCCAGAACATTTCATAAAAAAGGGATCAAAACAAACTTCTGTGTAGTATATGTATAGACCTATAAACTCATGATGAATCACCTTCAGCTCCCATTGGGTCATTCAACCCTCGTCTCCAACCCAGTAGCATCAATATCATGTCCCCTGTTAACTATCCCCCCAGGTGACAGGCGGTCGATGGAGATAACTTAGGCTGTACTGGGGTCAGGGTTAGGGTACTCCCTATACATACTTCTGGTCTCCCTGAGTATGACTTAATTTCCTGTGCTGGAGGTTGTAACCCAAAACCCGTTATGTCAGATTTATGACCAGTCTCTCTCCATAGCCCTGAAAAGCAGCCTGGATTGTGTCACAACTCTCCCCCACCACGTCAACTCTGAGCCCAGACAGAAACCCAGGTTTGCTCTCACTCTTTAGTTTGTCTCTGGTTCATCTTTAGATATGTTTTTGCAGTCATTTAGGGCCAGTTTCCCGGACACAAATATCCTAGTCCTGGTAATAGTTAGTAGTTAGAGACATAGAACCTGAAAAATAACTATGATGTCATGCTAGGGACAAATTGTTCTATCAATCTCTCTCTCTTCTTCTCTTCTAGCCTCACTGTGTTCCTGTGCCTGTAGTCCTGGGAGGCCTTGTTGTTAACCTGTGGTTTCCTGACCCTGCCCAAGCAAACTGAGGACAGACGGCTTGGGGAGCGTCCGTCTGTCCCAGAGCCTGTTGCCAGTTGGCCCAGGGACAGAAGGGCTGGAGAGGTGACACGACAACTCACACCCACATCTGCCTCGGGGGCTCTAGCCAGAAGGGTATTCAATCAAAATGTGCATCAGGAAGTCTTCTAAGAGAGAGTATGCCAGTTTATGCATTATGGTTTTATCTTGAAGGCTTGAAAGCATGTCTTGTTCCAATGTTACAAAACAGTTGACACAAGACACAGAAATGTATTTTCAAAAGGAGAATGATGAAAGCAACTTCAAAAGCAACCTAAACACCTTTTTTTGCACTATTGGTTAGAGCCTGTAAGTAAGCATTTCACTCTAAGGTCTACACCTGTTGTATTCGGCGCACGTGACAAATAAACTTTGATTTGATTTGATTGATGGGCTCATCAGTCCACCCTCACCCTTCATTGTCATAGTTGTTGGCTGGATCAGCAAAGAGAGGACTGCACTTCTGCACAGGATGTGAAATACGTGCGGTGGTTTGGCGTGACGAAGGCCAGAGGTGGCTGGGAGAGGAGGACCCTGTCAGACACAGTGAGACTCTTCTGACCAGGCATTCCTCAAGATTCCGCAACACAGTGCCACAAGGGCAGCGTTTCCGTGGTTACAGAGGGGCCGCCGGAGTTCTAGGATGACGGGGTCATCTTGACTTGAAAGAGTGAGTGATTGGAACTGGGAAATGGAGCTTCGCTGACTGAGAGTGTTGAGTTACACTAGCCAGGTGGGTTTTCAGTTAGTGAAGAGGTGTACTCATGGGAAGACTAGCAGAGGGACACAAGGGAGACACACACACACAGCGTGCTCCACAGCCCTTTCCACCCACACCTTGGTGATGAGGTAACATCCACATAAAGAGCCCAGTGGGAGGGAGGAAAGTCTAAACACATGTTCTGTTCTGACCCATGCGTTCTTTTACTAGCTATTTAAGACCACCGTAACTCCTCTCCCTGCAGAGTAGGGTCACTGTCCAAAATAAAGGAAAGGTTTGTGTGCTTCTTATGTTACAGGCTTTCTCAAACCGTTTTAGGTTAGGCTGATGTGGTGTCTCTTTCAGTGTCTTGAACACCTCCCCGGTTACCCTCAGCCAGGTCACCCACGATACAAGTCAGTATTCAACGTCCTTCCATGTCTGAGGCCGTTGGGGGAAGAAGTGGGAACCGGCCACTAGGGGCTACGGTACGTGCAGTTACCTTCAAGTAGGTTTCGGTTCTGATAGGGTGTTGGGATGGGGATGGCGGATGGGCGTAAGCATCCTCCTCTGATTCCAAACGTTGCACGTTTCAATCCAGCCATAGAACGTTTAAAAATATATATTTTTGTTTAAATCCCTATCCCATAAACCTTAATCCTTACCTTCACCATTCAGAGTTAATGCCTTAACCCTTAACCATTCAGAGTTACCTTTCACCATTCAGAGTTAATGCCTAAACTTAACCCTTACCTTCACCATTCAGAGTTAATGCCTAAACTTAACCCTTACCTTCACCATTCAGAGTTAATGCCTAAACTTAACCCTTACCTTCACCTAAACTAACCCTTATTCATTCAGAGTTAATGCCTCTTAACCCTTACCTTCACCATTCAGAGTTAATGCCTAAACTTAACCCTTACCTTCACCATTCAGAGTTAATGCCTAAACTTAACCCTTACCTTCACCATTCAGAGTTAATGCCTGAACTTAACCCTTACCTTCACCATTCAGAGTTAATGCCTAAACTTAACCCTTACCTTCACCATTCAGAGTTAATACCTAAACTTAACCCTTACCTTCACCATTCAGAGTTAATGCCTGAACTTAACCCTTACCTTCACCATTCAGAGTTAATGCCTAAACTTAACCCTTACCTTCACCATTCAGAGTTAATGCCTAAATTTAACCCTTGCCTTCACCATTCAGAGTTAATGCCTAAACTTAACCCTTACCTTCACCATTCAGAGTTAATGCCTAAACTTAACCCTTACCTTCACCATTCAGAGTTAATGCCTAAACTTAACCCTTACCTTCACCATTCAGAGTTAATGCCTAAAACTTAACCCTTACCTTCACCATTCAGAGTTAATGCCTAAACTTAACCCTTACCTTCACCATTCAGAGTTAATGCCTAAACTTAACCCTTACCTTCACCATTCAGAGTTAATGCCTAAACTTAACCCTTACCTTCACCATTCAGAGTTAATGCCTAAATTTAACCCTTACCTTCACCATTCAGAGTTAATGCCTAAATTTAACCCTTACCTTCACCATTCAGAGTTAATGCCTAAACTTAACCCTTACCTTCACCATTCAGAGTTAATGCCTAAACTTAACCCTTACCTTCACCATTCAGAGTTAATGCCTAAATTTAACCTCAAACACTTTGAAATTTGACGTTTGGAACAACTTGGAAATTTGACATTTGAGAAATATGGATGAACGTCCAATTTGGACGTGAGACTGTGAGGTCTGGTAGCCTACCCACCCCCATCTGGTAGCCTACCCACCCCACGGTGACACACTCACTTCATTTCTTAATTGTTCCTCTAATTTTGGGCCTTCCTCTAATTCACCAACCAATGCGATGTGATGCCTCAGAGCTGGTTTGTCATAATTTCCCCTTTCAGTAAGCAGACTTTACATTAGTACATTAACCACTAGCATCAGCAGTCGGGCTGTGAGACCTCTCTGTCACCGCTGTGCTGCTTGCTGACCAAACTGGCTGTGTTTTCACACCACTGGCCTGGTTGGCTCGAGTCGATGTGCTCTTAAAAGGTGTGTGTTGTTTCCGCTCTCTCTGGAAGTGGCTGACTTGATCAAAGACTAGTGGCTCAGTGTGTGTGTGTGTGTGTGTGTGTGTGTGTGTGTGTGTGTGTGTGTGTGTGTGTGTGTGTGTGTGTGTGTGTGTGTGTGTGTGTGTGTGTGTGTGTGTGTGTGTGTGTGTGTGTGTGTGTGTGTGTTGTGTGTGTGCAGGAACATGTGTCTGTGCCGGTGGTGTGGGGGGATGGGGGAGGGGCACTAACGTGTGTTGTTGTGGTGTGTCTGTCTGTTGGAGTTCAAGAGGTGTCAAGGACTTCCTTGAACCCCCACCCCCACACACACTTTCTCACCCTCCTAAACAAACACTGATGCATCGTGCCTGCGGGGGTCTAGTCTGGGTTAGGTCACAGTGAATGCACACTGAGTGAAAAGGAAAACACTGGCCTCATCAGACAGAATATCAAGCCAGTCTGTCTGTCCTCATGGTTTAAAGTCAAGGGAAAAGCTGAGTGGGCACGTCTGCATCTTGTTTACCCTTCAGAGAGATAAAATAGACCCTTTGTCTGTACTGGAACTACCCTTCACAGACATGCACAGAATTTGGGACCCATGTGAAAGTGTCTATGCTGGTTCCTCATGTCACACCACTGATTCAGATGAAGATTGATTAGCTGGTCAGGAAGTGACTGACCACAATCTATCACTTTAATTCATCCTTAATGAAAGTGAAAAGGTGATGATATTCACACTAAGGAGATACATGGCTTCCTGTATACTGACAACATGGGATCATGGCCGAAAGAAAGGGAACATGGTCAAACACTACTGTGAAAGAGAGAGAGAGTGTGTATGTGTGTATGTGTTGACTCCGGTGAAAGAGAGAGAAGAGTGGTGTTGACTCCAGTGAAGAGAGAGAGTGTGGGTGTGTGTGTATGTTGACGTATGTGTGTATGTGTTGACTCCGGTGAAAGAGAGAGAGAGTGTGGTGTATGTGTGTATGTGTTGACTCCGGTGAAAGAGAGAGAGAGTGGTGTGTATGTGTGTATGTGTTGACTCCGGTGAAAGAGAGAGAGTGTGTGTGTGTGTGTATGTGTTGACTGGAAAGTGTGTGTGTGTGTATGTGTTGACTCCGGTGAAAGAGAGAGTGTGGGTGTGTGTGTAGTGTTGAGTGGGTGTATGTGTGTATGTGTTGACTCCGGTGAAAGAGAGAGAGAGTGTGTGTGTGTGTGTATGTGTTGACTCCGGTGAAAGAGAGAGAGAGTGTGGGTGTGTGTATGTGTTGACTCCGGTGATGTGTGTGTGTATGTGTGACTCCGGTGAAAGAGAGAGAGAGTGTGTGTATGTGTGTATGTGTTGACTCCGGTGAAAGAGAGAGAGAGTGTGGGTGTGTGTGCGTGTTGTCTCTCCGGTAAAGATGCTGGTGTGTGTCTGGGACGTGCATTTGAACAAGGCCCCTTCTCTACAAATACCTGCTTCGTCATCTCTCACTGAAAAAGCGGTATATGGAGTGAGAGAAAGAGAGAGAGTTAAAGAGTGAAAGAGAGAGAGAGTGAGATATATATATATATATAGAGAGAGAGTGAGATATATATATATATATATGTATATGTATATATATATATATATATATATATATATATATATATATATATATATATATATATATATATATACAGAGAGAGGGGGGAGTGGTTAGACCCTGCATTGGACAACCAGGAGCACAGGGATAGGTAACATGAAACACACTCAAATACTCACCATATACACACAGAACACACACAGCATTGTAGAGCACTTACAGTCATTTACTTTAAATCCAGAATCAGTATTTTATGGATCTCCCTTTTGAATGGCTATGAATGTGAATGGCTATGCTTGTCTTAAGAACTGAAACTAGTGTTTGTTTCAACAAACATTATTCTCACTAAACCAGGCAATTAAATAGCTAGTTTCCCAGCATTCTTTTTCTATTTTCTGCTTTCATGACAAGAAGTTTCCCCCAAAGTGCTACGATTTCTTTTAGCAGAGCTTGCGAAAAGGACAGTGGTTGGATTCACTATAGCGCCTCTCCAAAACATGTCAAATAGAACAGGTTATGTTCCAGCTAAGCTCAGGAAATCTTACAGCCCTGTCTGCCTCCTAAAACTTGTCAATGACATCATTACTAAGTGTTTCACATTGAATGCCTTTGGAGGAATATAATCTATGTTTACAAGCTCTCAGCAAACGTTCATCTCTCTTACTCTTGCTCTCCCTTCCTCTCTCAGTCAGAGCTAACATGGACTTTTAAGACCAAAAGCCAGGGCGGAAATACTTAGTTCGCCCAATGCCAGCCATGCACACACATGAGCGCATACACACACAGCCAGTAAAGTTAATCATCCACGTCCTGAATATTGTCCAACACGGACTGGGAGGAAGCTGAAATACAGCCCCAGTAAAGAGCAGCTCCAGGGCTGTGAATGTACAGCCACACTCTCAACCAGTGAAGGGAAATGCCATTAACTGTACGATGGCCATCAGTATTACTCATTCCCGTCTAGACTCTCTGAGCCTGTCTGTTCTACCTGCCTCCTCAGTCACCCCAGGTGAGGTGGGCCTTTTAAGGGGGAGGAATTCCCCGATGAGGCCCCTGGGTCTGGTTCTTCCCTGGTTGTGTAAATGTTGTGTGTTACCACGGGATGAGGGTTCAGGCTACAATAATAAATCAAGTCATTTGATATGCACGGTTCAGAACCATAGATTGAATGCTTGTCCTGGACTGGGCTGTGTGAGTATTACACAGATAAACTCACTCCAATAACATCCCCTTTAACAAATTCATACATGCTGGGAGACTAAATAGTCTGGATCTGGAAACGTTCAATCAAAAAGGGAAACAAGTAGGACACACACACACACACACACACACACACGCACACACACACACACACACACACACACACACACACACACACACACACACACACACACACACACACACACACACACACACACACACACACACACACACACACACACACACACACACACACACACACACACACACACACACAGGTGTGAAAGGGTGAGGACAGACACATTAGGGAACTATCCGACTGTATTTGCTGAGTTGTCTGCCTGGGTGTGTGTGTGTGGGCTGGTGTATGTGCGTCTGTGTGTGTTTGCGTAGATGTCTGAGTGTGTGTGTGTAGGGTAGACTGTGGTAAGGGTCTTTCTACCACACCTGGAAGAGTGACACGGAGCTCGTAGTTCTGAATCTGCTCTTATTAGTTACAGTGTCAGTCAGTAGGCTTTCACGACCTGTCTCTATTCACCTCACCTAAACCTCACATTATGGGCCACAAATACTGTTGGACTCTAAATATGCAAATTACTCTTTTCAAAGGGTTCTAAAATAAACTTTTTGAGCTACTTGAACCATTTTGTCCAAGCTTTATACTTCTGAAACCAAACGAACCCACTTCTGAGCACAAAACTGCCAAAACCCTTGCCAGTGTCCGTCTGTAGGGGGGGCAGGTAGCCTAGTGGTTAAGAGCGTTGGGTAACCGAAAGGTCGCTGGTTTGAATCCCCAAGTCGGCGAGGTGGAAAAATCTGCCGTTCTGCCTTTGATCAAGGCAGTTAACCCCTAACAACAACTGCACGCCGATGACGTGGACATCTATTAAATGCGGAAGACGCATTTTGGTTGAATGCATTCAGTTGTACAACTGACTAGGTATCCACTTTCCCCTGTCATCACCACACAATCAGCCCCACAGGAGCTCAACATGACACTTACATCACATCCTCTGGGAATATTGTCATGTTCCAAGCTGAGTACAAATAAACCTGTGAAAACAAACAGAAACATTTTATGGGGATGATTTTATTGGGTAGCTGAGTGCCCCTTCTCTAGCTGCCCCATTTTTCAGCCTTTCGTTGTTGTTCCTGTCTGCCCTGTCCTGCTCCCATCTCTCTGCAGACATTGCTGTGGTTGGTCTCTGTTTGGACACCGAGACATCCAGACCCCCATGTCAGGACCAGGGCCAGGCCACCACCACATGCCCAGGGAGAGTTGACTTAGTGGGGAGGGCCGGAGGAGACAACTGGGACCATGGAAGAAAGGTGTTTGTCTGTCTGTCTGTCTGCAGTAGTGCTGACTAAAGCTTAGTTCACATCACACACAGCTGATTCTTTTGCCATATGGTGAGTCAGTCTAGGGGAGAGGAAGGGAGAGGAAGGGTGAGGAGGGGTGAGGAGGGGTGAGGAGGGGTGAGGAGGGGAGAGGAAGGGTGAGGAGGATGTCATTTCTGTAAGTTTGTTTGTATTTCATCTTAATCAGACAACATCAACACAGTGATGGTGGGAATAAAGGGCAAGGCAATAATGTGTCCACAGTGTCATGGTGGGAGGATGATCACAAGAGCAGTTCAGTTGAACTCTGCTGAGGACGCTCTAGTCTCTGTCTCATCAGGTCTCCTTACAGTGTGCTCTGTATCTCTCCCTCTGATCCTCAAACACACACATTACTCCTCCCTCTCTCTCTCTCTCTCTCTCTCTCTCTCTCTCTCTCTCTCTCTCTCTCTCTCTCTCTCTCTCTCTCTCTCTCTCTCTCTCTCTCTCTCTCTCTCTCACTCTCTCCTCCCTCACTCCCCCTCTTTCTCTATCCCTCTTTCCACTACCTTTTTTGGTCCCAGTCATAAATAAAATCTCTCTGGCCACATGTGAGGGGAAGTGAGACTGGCTCTCAGTATTTCTCAGGCCACTTAAAGGGCCAGCGCTGTTTTGGGGGGGAATACCAGGGTTAGTTAATGACTACGCCACAGAGAACCACACTAGAACCAGTCTGCTGAAAGACCGAGGGCCAGAAAGTTCTAGATAGTCTTCCCATTTAGGCCAAATGGTCTTGGTATTTTGTCCTGCCGTTCTGACTGTGTGAATGATATGTTTTAACTGAAAATCAGCTTTGGATCTAGCAGTTCGGTGAAGTCACTGCACTTGGAGAGACAGACAGACAGCCTCACCCACCCACACACACACACACACACACACACACACACACACACGCACGCACGCACGCACGCACGCACGCACGCACGCACACACACACACACACACACACACACACACACACACACACACACACACACACACACACACACACACACACACACACACACACACACACACACACACACACACACACACACACACACACACACACACACACACACACACACACACACACACACACACACACACACACACACACACACACACACACACACACACAGTCTCTCTCTCTCTTTAACATTGGATCTGTAACAGGAGGTGCTAGAATAGATACGGTCTCTGTCTCTGTCCCAGCCTGCTGCCAGACTGCACTAACTAACTGTAATCACCTTACACTTGTGTCTGTAGTAGTTTTGGAATTGTTAGCTAGATTACTTGTTGGTTATTCCTGCATTGTCGGAACTAGAAGCACAAGAATTTCGCTACACTCGCATTAACATCTGCTAACCATGTGTATGTGACAAATAAAATTTGATTTGATTTGATGATTATCTATCCTGTTGCCAAGTCACTTTATCCCCACCTACAGTATATGAACATATCTACCTCAATTACCTTGTACCCCTGAACAACGACTCAATACTGGTTCCCATGTATATAGCCAATTTATCATTGACTCTGTACTGGTTCCTGTGTATATATCCTAGTTATCATTGACTCAGTACTGATACCCCATGTATGTATCCTAGTTATCATTGACTCTGTACTGGTTCCTGTGTATATAGCCAAGTTATCATTGACTTTGTACTGGTTCCTGTGTATATATCCTAGTTATCATTGACTCAGTACTGGTTCCTGTGTATATATCCTAGTTATCATTGACTCTGTACTGGTTCCTGTGTATATAGCCAAGTTATCATTGACACTGTACTGGTTCCTGTGTATATATCCTAGTTATCATTGACTCAGTACTGGTTCCTGTGTATATATCCTAGTTATCATTGACTCTGTACTGGTTCCTATGTATATATCCTAGTTATCATTGACTCAGTACTGGTTCCTGTGCATATATCCTAGTTATCATTGACTCTGTACTGGTTCCTGTGTATATAGCCTAGTTATCATTGACTCTGTACTGGTTCCTGTGTATATATCCTAGTTATCATTGACTCAGTACTGGTTCCTGTGTATATATCCTAGTTATCATTGACTCTGTACTGGTTCCTGTGTATATAGCCTAGTTATCATTGACTCTGTACTGGTTCCTGTGTATATATCCTAGTTATCATTGACTCAGTACTGGTTCCTGTGTATATATCCTAGTTATCATTGACTCTGTACTGGTTCCTGTGTATATATCCTAGTTATCATTGACTCTGTACTGGTTCCTGTGTATATATCCTAGTTATCATTGACTCTGTACTGGTTCCTGTGTATATATCCTAGTTATCATTGACTCAGTACTGGTTCCTGTGTATATATCCTAGTTATCATTGACTCTGTACTGGTTCCTGTGTATATATCCTAGTTATCATTGACTCTGTACTGGTTCCTGTGTATATATCCTAGTTATCATTGACTCTGTACTGGTTCCTGTGTATATATCCTAGTTATCATTGACTCAGTACTGGTTCCTGTGTATATATCCTAGTTATCATTGACTCTGTACTGGTTCCTGTGTATATATCCTAGTTATCATTGACTCTGTACTGGTTCCTGTGTATATATCCTAGTTATCATTGACTCTGTACTGGTTCCTGTGTATATATCCTAGTTATCATTGACTCAGTACTGGTTCCTGTGTATATATCCTAGTTATCATTGACTCTGTACTGGTTCCTGTGTATATATCCTAGTTATCATTGACTCTGTACTGGTTCCTGTGTATATATCCTAGTTATCATTGACTCTGTACTGGTTCCTGTGTATATATCCTAGTTATCATTGACTCAGTACTGGTTCCTGTGTATATATCCTAGTTATCATTGACTCGCTGTGTATTTATTCCTTGTGTTATTGTCTTTCTATCATTTTTCTATTTCTCTCTGCATTGTTTGGAAGTAACCATTTCACTGTTAGTCTACCAAGCATGTGACACATTTATATTATTATTTTTTAAATTTTACCCCCTTTTTCTCCCCAATTTCGTAGTATCCAATTATTAGTTACTATCTTGTCTCATCGCTACAACTCCCATACGGACTCGGGAGAGACAAGGATATCCCCACCTGTCAAACCAAACCCTCCCTAACAACGCTAGGCCACTATGCGTCGCTCCACGGACCTCCCAGTCGCGGCCGGCTGCGACAGAGCCTGGGCGCGAACCCAGAGTTCTGGTGGCACAGCTAGCGCTGCGATGCAGTGACCTGTACCACTGCGCCCTGGGCTGCATGTGACAAATTTGATTTGATATACAGAATTTACATTCTCCAACTGTGCCTTCTCTGTTGCCTCCATTGTTGGCTCCTCCTCCTCCTGTGACAAATAACATTTGATTTGGTTTAGTCTAGCTCGATCTCATACCCGCAGTCTACAGCCTGCCAAGTGACTCACGCAGTACTGTCTGCCTCCCAAATGGCACCCTATTCCCTATTTAGTGCACTACTTATGACCAGGGCCCTAAACAGGCTGCCAACCAAGTGACTCACAGTCTCTGGGAACAGTGTCAGAACCCGTTAGATCAATTTTCCAGCAGCACGTTTGGTTTTATATGGAGAACACACTAAGCATTAAGACCGATGAGCTGTGGAGGTTTACTTCTGCTGGTCTCCACTCTACATTAATACAGCAGACCATAATAACCCAATGGCAGAAAGTAACAAGGACATAAAAACCAGCCACACCTTGGAAAGTATTCTGTAATAAGGCCAGAATAGCTTATAACTCATCATAGTGCATAGCTCAGTTATTACAGTACAGTACACTGCCACTGAAATACACATTGCGCTCCAAAAGTATTGGGACCGTGGTACATTTTTTGTTGTTTTGGCTCTGTACTCCAGCACTTTGGATTTGAAAAGACACAATGACTACGAGGTTAAAGTTCAGACTGTTAGCTTTAATGTGAGAGTATTTTCATTCATATCGGGTGTTCCGGTAAGAAATTACCAAGTAGCACTTTTTGTACATAGTCCCCACGTATTAGGGGAGCAAAAGTCTTGGGACAAAATGACTTATATGTGTATTAGAGTAGTCAAAAGTTCATTATTTGGTCCCATATTCTGACATGCAATGATTACATGGATGCATTTGCTGTTTGTTTTGGCTGTGGTTCAGATTATTTTGCGCCCAATAGAAATGAATGGTAAATCATGTATTGTGTCATTTTGGAGTCCCTTTTATTGTAAATAAGAATAGAATATGTTTCTGAACACTTCTACATTAATGTGGATGCTACTGTGAATAATAATGAGTGAGAAAGTTACAGAGGCTAACAGTCTGCACTTTAACCTCATAGGCATTGTATCATTTCAAATCTGTACCAATACTTTTGAAGCTCACTGCAATATAATAATATGGCATTTAGCAGATGCTTTTATCCAAATCAACTTACAGTCATGCGTGCATACTGGGAATCCGGGAATCAAACCCACTACGCTGGCTTTACCATGCTCTACCATCTGAGATACACAGAACCACATAAAGGACCACACGGTATTACAGTAAATGGAACCAACAAGTTTGTAGAGTCACAAGGTTGATGTAATCATTGCGTGAATAATTATACACCATTTCAATGCTCTCAAAGTATTCAAGTAATAATAATAGACAATGTAGAATGTTTTGACCACGAAGGGTCTTTGATGGGCTTAGCCCTGCTTATGTTTCTCTGATGAGTTCACTGTTCAGCAGCCCACACAGTACGTTTCACCCAACTGTAGTGACCTCGTGACCTCTCCTCCTCATTCAGATGACCTCAACACACTGCTGAGTAGGAGCTCCTCCCTCTCACCCCTGTTTAACTCCTCTCCTTTTCTCTACAAAGGGCAGCTTAGTAATTGCACAGAACCTAGCAAATGCACTCTGGGTTAAATATCTGTTGACGAGCTTTGATGTAAGTTCAAGTAAGCCAATAGCTGGATGTGAGATGAGGGTGAGGCCTTTCAAGCCCAGGTACTGGAGGTGTGTGTGTGTGTGTGTGTGTGTGTGTGTGTGTGTGTGTGTGTGTGTGTGTGTGTGTGTGTGTGTGTGTGTGTGTGTGTGTGTGTGTGTGTGTGTGTGTGTGTGTGTGTGTGTGTGTGTGTGTGTGTGTGTGTGTGTGTGTGTGTGTGCGTGCCGAGTTACTTACCTCTACTAATTATATAGCTCATCTGCCCCAAAGGCAACAGATTACATCATCAGAGTATTCGATGCTGTAGCTACCTGAAGCAATTCATTTAGAGGTGAGTGATTCCTCTGGAACATCTCACAGATCAGAGTCACCAGATAGACAGATGAGGGACAGAATGTCTCGTCACATTCCCTTGTCTCTCCGACACTGGAAAACATGACTAGGGAGACTGCAGGAGTTGGTATCCCAACCACATAGTAAAATATCAGAAGGCAATAATTATCTAAGAGTAAGCATTCCTTTCAAAAGACGAAATGCAGTAAGTATAGTGTGATTACAACTGATATGATGTGTTATCCCCATTAAATGACTGTTGTCTGTGACACTCCAGAGGGCTCCCGAGTGGCGCAGTGTTCTAAGTCACTGCATCTCAGTGCTAGAGGTGTCACTATAGACACCCTGGTTCGAATCCAGGCTGTATCACAACTGACTGTGATTGGGAGTCCCATAGGGCGGTGCACAATTGGCCCAGCGTTGTCTGGGTTTGGCTGGTGTAGGCCGTCATTGTAAATAGGAATTTGTTCTTAACTGACTTGCCTGGTTACTTAGTTTGGAGGATGGAATAAACCGTATTTGCTGCAGTGGACTGTGACATGGTGAAGAGGGAGGTGTTTGTTGTGGAGATGTTGTGGTGAGAGGGCCTCATAGCCCAGCAGGAAGTCTTTTGGGAGGAGAGATCAGGTTGTGGTTGATGAGGTTGCACAAAGCCGATGGAGAAGCAGTACACTGGATTGTGTACGGTACAAAAGAGGAAGAATGAAGGGAGGAGATGGTGAGTAAAAGGATAGAAAGTAAGAAAGGATCATATGAATCATCTTCCACTTCCCCATCATCACAACCAAACATTTCCAAGTTAGTTGTGTCCTCCTACTCACCAATACCAATTCCTCCCTCACTCCTTCATTCCTCCCTCTCCTCCATTCCTCCCTTCCTCCATTCCTCCCTCACTCCTCCATTCATCCCTCACTCCTCTATTCCTCCCTCACTCCTCCATTCCTCCCTCACTCCTCCATTCCTCCCTCACTCCTCCATTCCTCCCTCACTCCTTCATTCCTCCCTCACTCCTCCATTCCTCCCTCTCCATTCCTCCCTCACTCCTCCATTCATCCCTCACTCCTCTATTCCTCCCTCACTCCTCCATTCATCCCTCACTCCTCCATTCCTCCCTCACTCCTTCATTCCTCCCTCACTCCTCCATTCCTCCCTCACTCATCCATTCATCCCTCACTCCTCCATTCCTCCCTCTCCTCCATTCATCCCTCACTCCTCTATTCCTCCCTCACTCCTCCATTCATCCCTCACTCCTCCATTCATCCCTCACTCCTCCATTCATAACTCACTCCTCCATTCATAACTCACTCTTCCATTCATCCCTCACTCCTCCATTCCTCCCTCACTCCTTCATTCCTCCCTCACTCCTCCATTCCTCCCTCACTCTTCCATTCATCCCTCACTCCTCCATTCCTCCCTCTCCTCCATTCCTCCCTCACTCCTCCATTCCTCCCTCACTCCTCCATTCATCCCTCACTCCTCCATTCCTCCCTCTCCTCCATTCCTCCCTCACTCCTCCATTCCTCCATTCCTCCCTCACTCCTCCATTCCTCCCTCACTCCTCTATTCCTCCCTCTCCTCCATTCCTCCCTCACTCCTCCATTCCTCCCTCACTCCTCCATTCCTCCCTCACTCCTCCATTCATCCCTCACTCCTCCATTCATCCCTCACTCCTCCATTCCTCCCTCACTCCTCCATTCATCCCTCACTCCATTCATCCCTCACTCCTCCATTCATCCCTCACTCCTCCATTCCTCCCTCACTCCTCCATTCATCCCTCACTCCTCCATTCCTCCCTCTCCTCCATTCCTCCCTCTCTCCTCCATTCCTCCCTCACTCCTCCATTCCTCCCTCTCCTCCATTCCTCCTCACTCCTCCATTCCTCCCTCACTCCCTGCCCTGGAGTAGTGAAGCAGAATGTCTTAGGTTCTGTAACTATTAATCAGAGGACTCAGAGGAGTCTGCTCTAAAATATATCTGGAGCAGCTCCAGGATAAAGAGGGACATTTATATTTTCCTTCTTTCATATTTTGCCTTCCCGACCTACACAATAATAATAATGTGTGTGTGTGTGTAACATAGGGTTTGTTTGCTGACAGCAATAACATACTCTAGAGTCCCAGACGACTAGACCAATGAAAACAGCTCTTCTCTCATGTGGTCCTGGTCAACATGATCTGTTTCCCTACACAAACCCAAAGACGGGTGTTACTGCACCCCCCCTGCAGCCCCACCACACAGGGCCTCACTGTGTCCAGGCACTATGACATCATCATTCCGAGCCAACAGTGTCCGGAGGGAGATGTCTAACAGTAAGATTACAGAACAGACTGAAAGTTCAGCCCAGCACAGCCACACGCTATATTAGCAGCAACACGGTTGTTATTTCTACTGTGAATCTCAGCTATGTGAGTAGCAGTAGATTAGCCAACAGACAGGAGACACTCCATCAAACACTACTTAAACACTACTTAAAGCTGTCCTAGACATAGAACACATGTGGACAAGTGTGTCCCAATCCTGTTTTCTGTTTCTAGAGAAAACAAGCACTTTAAGAAATAGATAAAGAGAGAGAGAGAGAGAGAGAGGTAAGGGAAACACTGATCCCAGGACTGGTCTTAGTTGAGCTTTGCTTATTAATAAAATATCATATACTGCCTTACCGTTCCTACTTCCATCATCTGATGTAATCACAGTCAGACAGGAGAGGAGCCTGCTATCACATCAGTTGATCTGAACTGTCTTTACACAGTCAGACAGGAGAGGAGCCTGCTATCACATCAGTTGATCTGAACTGTCTTTACACAGTCAGACAGGAGAGGAGCCTGCTATCACATCAGTTGATCTGAACTGTCTTTACACAGTCAGACAGGAGAGGAGCCTGCTATCACATCAGTTGATCTGAACTGTCTTTACACAGTCAGACAGGAGAGGAGCCTGCTATCACATCAGTTGATCTGAACTGTCTTTACACAGTCAGACAGGAGAGGAGCCTGCTATCACATCAGTTGATATGAACTGTCTTTACACAGTCAGACAGGAGAGGAGCCTGCTATCACATCAGTTGATCTGAACTGTCTTTACACAGTCAGACAGGAGAGGAGCCTGCTATCACATCAGTTGATCTGAACTGTCTTTACACAGTCAGACAGGAGAGGAGCCTGCTATCACATCAGTTGATCTGAACTGTCTTTACACAGTCAGACAGGAGAGGAGCCTGCTATCACATCAGTTGATCTGAACTGTCTTTACACAGTCAGACAGGAGAGGAGCCTGCTATCACATCAGTTGATCTGAACAGTCTTTACACAGTCAGACAGGAGAGGAGCCTGCTATCACATCAGTTGATATGAACTGTCTTTACACAGTCAGACAGGAGAGGAGCCTGCTATCACATCAGTTGATATGAACTGTCTTTACACAGTCAGACAGGAGAGGAGCCTGCTATCACATCAGTTGATATGAACTGTCTTTACACAGTCAGACAGGAGAGGAGCCTGCTATCACATCAGTTGATATGAACTGTCTTTACACAGTCAGACAGGAGAGGAGCCTGCTATCACATCAGTTGATATGAACTGTCTTTACACAGTCAGCCAGGAGAGGAGCCTGCTATCACATCAGTTGATCTGAACTGTCTTTACACAGTCAGACAGGAGAGGAGCCTGCTATCACATCAGTTGATCTGAACTGTCTTTACACAGTCAGACAGGAGAGGAGCCTGCTATCACATCAGTTGATATGAACTGTCTTTACACAGTCAGACAGGAGAGGAGCCTGCTATCATATCAGTTGATATGAACTGTCTTTACACAGTCAGACAGGAGAGGAGCCTGCTATCACATCAGTTGATCTGAACTGTCTTTACACAGTCAGACAGGAGAGGAGCCTGCTATCACATCAGTTGATATGAACTGTCTTTACACAGTCAGACAGGAGAGGAGCCTGCTATCACATCAGTTGATATGAACTGTCTTTACACAGTCAGACAGGAGAGGAGCCTGCTATCACATCAGTTGATCTGAACTGTCTTTACACAGTCAGACAGGAGAGGAGCCTGCTATCACATCAGTTGATATGAACTGTCTTTACACAGTCAGACAGGAGAGGAGCCTGCTATCACATCAGTTGATATGAACTGTCTTTACACAGTCAGACAGGAGAGGAGCCTGCTATCACATCAGTTGATCTGAACTGTCTTTACACAGTCAGACAGGAGAGGAGCCTGCTATCACATCAGTTGATATGAACTGTCTTTACACAGTCAGACAGGAGAGGAGCCTGCTATCACATCAGTTGATATGAACTGTCTTTACACAGTCAGACAGGAGAGGAGCCTGCTATCACATCAGTTGATATGAACTGTCTTTACACAGTCAGCCAGGAGAGGAGCCTGCTATCACATCAGTTGATCTGAACTGTCTTTACACAGTCAGACAGGAGAGGAGCCTGCTATCACATCAGTTGATCTGAACTGTCTTTACACAGTCAGACAAGAGAGGAGCCTGCTATCACATCAGTTGATCTGAACTGTCTTTACACAGTCAGACAGGAGAGGAGCCTGCTATCACATCAGTTGATCTGAACTGTCTTTACACAGTCAGACAGGAGAGGAGCCTGCTATCACATCAGTTGATCTGAACTGTCTTTACACAGTCAGACAGGAGAGGAGCCTGCTATCACATCAGTTGATCTGAACTGTCTTTACACAGTCAGACAGGAGAGGAGCCTGCTATCATATCAGTTGATCTGAACTGTCTTTACACAGTCAGACAGGAGAGGAGCCTGCTATCACATCAGTTGATCTGAACTGTCTTTACACAGTCAGACAGGAGAGGAGCCTGCTATCACATCAGTTGATCTGAACTGTCTTTACACAGTCAGACAGGAGAGGAGCCTGCTATCACATCAGTTGATCTGAACTGTCTTTACACAGTCAGACAGGAGAGGAGCCTGCTATCACATCAGTTGATCTGAACTGTCTTTACACAGTCAGCCAGGAGAGGAGCCTGCTATCACATCAGTTGATATGAACTGTCTTTACACAGTCAGCCAGGAGAGGAGCCTGCTATCACATCAGTTGATATGAACTGTCTTTACACAGTCAGACAGGAGAGGAGCCTGCTATCACATCAGTTGATATGAACTGTCTTTACACAGTCAGACAGGAGAGGAGCCTGCTATCACATCAGTTGATCTGAACTGTCTTTACACAGTCAGACAGGAGAGGAGCCTGCTATCACATCAGTTGATCTGAACTGTCTTTACACAGTCAGACAGGAGAGGAGCCTGCTATCACATCAGTTGATATGAACTGTCTTTACACAGTCAGACAGGAGAGGAGCCTGCTATCACATCAGTTGATCTGAACTGTCTTTACACAGTCAGACAGGAGAGGAGCCTGCTATCACATCAGTTGATCTGAACTGTCTTTACACAGTCAGACAGGAGAGGAGCCTGCTATCACATCAGTTGATATGAACTGTCTTTACACAGTCAGACAGGAGAGGAGCCTGCTATCACATCAGTTGATCTGAACTGTCTTTACACAGTCAGACAGGAGAGGAGCCTGCTATCACATCAGTTGATCTGAACAGTCTTTACACAGTCAGACAGGAGAGGAGCCTGCTATCACATCAGTTGATATGAACTGTCTTTACACAGTCAGACAGGAGAGGAGCCTGCTATCACATCAGTTGATATGAACTGTCTTTACACAGTCAGACAGGAGAGGAGCCTGCTATCACATCAGTTGATATGAACTGTCTTTACACAGTCAGCCAGGAGAGGAGCCTGCTATCACATCAGTTGATCTGAACTGTCTTTACACAGTCAGACAGGAGAGGAGCCTGCTATCACATCAGTTGATCTGAACTGTCTTTACACAGTCAGACAGGAGAGGAGCCTGCTATCACATCAGTTGATATGAACTGTCTTTACACAGTCAGACAGGAGAGGAGCCTGCTATCATATCAGTTGATATGAACTGTCTTTACACAGTCAGACAGGAGAGGAGCCTGCTATCACATCAGTTGATCTGAACTGTCTTTACACAGTCAGACAGGAGAGGAGCCTGCTATCACATCAGTTGATATGAACTGTCTTTACACAGTCAGACAGGAGAGGAGCCTGCTATCACATCAGTTGATATGAACTGTCTTTACACAGTCAGACAGGAGAGGAGCCTGCTATCACATCAGTTGATCTGAACTGTCTTTACACAGTCAGACAGGAGAGGAGCCTGCTATCACATCAGTTGATATGAACTGTCTTTACACAGTCAGACAGGAGAGGAGCCTGCTATCACATCAGTTGATATGAACTGTCTTTACACAGTCAGACAGGAGAGGAGCCTGCTATCACATCAGTTGATCTGAACTGTCTTTACACAGTCAGACAGGAGAGGAGCCTGCTATCACATCAGTTGATATGAACTGTCTTTACACAGTCAGACAGGAGAGGAGCCTGCTATCACATCAGTTGATATGAACTGTCTTTACACAGTCAGACAGGAGAGGAGCCTGCTATCACATCAGTTGATATGAACTGTCTTTACACAGTCAGCCAGGAGAGGAGCCTGCTATCACATCAGTTGATCTGAACTGTCTTTACACAGTCAGACAGGAGAGGAGCCTGCTATCACATCAGTTGATCTGAACTGTCTTTACACAGTCAGACAAGAGAGGAGCCTGCTATCACATCAGTTGATCTGAACTGTCTTTACACAGTCAGACAGGAGAGGAGCCTGCTATCACATCAGTTGATCTGAACTGTCTTTACACAGTCAGACAGGAGAGGAGCCTGCTATCACATCAGTTGATCTGAACTGTCTTTACACAGTCAGACAGGAGAGGAGCCTGCTATCACATCAGTTGATCTGAACTGTCTTTACACAGTCAGACAGGAGAGGAGCCTGCTATCATATCAGTTGATCTGAACTGTCTTTACACAGTCAGACAGGAGAGGAGCCTGCTATCACATCAGTTGATCTGAACTGTCTTTACACAGTCAGACAGGAGAGGAGCCTGCTATCACATCAGTTGATCTGAACTGTCTTTACACAGTCAGACAGGAGAGGAGCCTGCTATCACATCAGTTGATCTGAACTGTCTTTACACAGTCAGACAGGAGAGGAGCCTGCTATCACATCAGTTGATCTGAACTGTCTTTACACAGTCAGACAGGAGAGGAGCCTGCTATCACATCAGTTGATATGAACTGTCTTTACACAGTCAGACAGGAGAGGAGCCTGCTATCACATCAGTTGATATGAACTGTCTTTACACAGTCAGACAGGAGAGGAGCCTGCTATCACATCAGTTGATATGAACTGTCTTTACACAGTCAGACAGGAGAGGAGCCTGCTATCACATCAGTTGATCTGAACTGTCTTTACACAGTCAGACAGGAGAGGAGCCTGCTATCACATCAGTTGATCTGAACTGTCTTTACACAGTCAGACAGGAGAGGAGCCTGCTATCACATCAGTTGATATGAACTGTCTTTACACAGTCAGACAGGAGAGGAGCCTGCTATCACATCAGTTGATCTGAACTGTCTTTACACAGTCAGACAGGAGAGGAGCCTGCTATCACATCAGTTGATCTGAACTGTCTTTACACAGTCAGACAGGAGAGGAGCCTGCTATCACATCAGTTGATATGAACTGTCTTTACACAGTCAGACAGGAGAGGAGCCTGCTATCACATCAGTTGATCTGAACTGTCTTTACACAGTCAGACAGGAGAGGAGCCTGCTATCACATCAGTTGATATGAACTGTCTTTACACAGTCAGACAGGAGAGGAGCCTGCTATCACATCAGTTGATATGAACTGTCTTTACACAGTCAGACAGGAGAGGAGCCTGCTATCACATCAGTTGATCTGAACTGTCTTTACACAGTCAGACAGGAGAGGAGCCTGCTATCACATCAGTTGATTTGAACTGTCTTTACACAGTCAGACAGGAGAGGAGCCTGCTATCACATCAGTTGATCTGAGTATCTCTGTGTGTTGGGGATGGTCAGTGTTCTGTTTAGTGTTGTGTTTATTTGCACTTATCTTTCCGATGGAGGAGAACCGTATGGCCTTCCTGTTACATAACATCCAGGGTCAGAGGGAAGAGAGTGGAACCTCTCTCCTCCTTGTTCTTTTTCTTGTTCTTGTTCTTTTTCTCTTTCTTTCTTTCTTTCTTTCTTTCTTTCTTTCTTTCTCTCCTCCCCTCCGACTCTTTCTGTCTTTCTCTTTCTGCCTCCCCACTATCTCTCTCCCCCCTGTCTCCCTCTCTTTCTGTCTCTCTCTCTCTCTCTACCCCCCTCTATCACACACTATCCCTGTCTCTGTCACAATCTCTCTCTCTCTCTCTCTCTCTCTCTCTCTCTCTCTCTCTACCCCCTCTATCACACACTATCCCTGTCTCTGTCACAATCTCTCTCTCTCTCTCTATCACTGTCTCTTTCCCTCCCCTCTCAATTCAATTTAATTCAAGGGCTGTATTGGCATGGAAAACACATGTTAATATTGTTAACAAAAGTGAAATGAACAATAAAAATGAACAGTAAAACAATACACTCACAGAAGTTTCAAAAGAATAAAGACATTTATAATGTCATATTATGTCTATATACAGTGTTGTAACGATGTGCAAATAGTTAAAAGTACAAAAGAGAAAACGTTTAACATAAATATGGGTTGTATTTACAATTATGTTTATTTTTCACTGGTTGCCCTTTCCTTGTGGCAACAGGTCACAAATATTGCTGCTGTGATGGCACACTGTGGTATTTTACCCAGTAGATATGGGAGTTTATCAAAATTGGGTTTGTTTTCAATTTATTTGTGGATCTGTGTAATCTGAGGGAAATATGTGTCTCTAATATGGTCATACATTGGGCATGAGGTTAGGAAGTGAAGCTCAGTTTCCACTTTATTTTGTGGGCAGTGTGCACATACTGTTGCCTGTCTTCTCTTGAGAGCCAGGTCTGCCTACGGCGGCTTTTCCAATAGCAAGGCTATGCTCACTGAGTCTGTACATAGTCAAAGATTTTCTTATGTTTGGGTCCGTCACAGTGGTCAGGTATTCTGCCACGGTGTACTCTCTGTTTAGGGCCAAATAGCATTCTAGTTTGCTCTGTTTTTTTTGTAAATTCTTTCCGGTATGTCAAGTAATTCTCTTTTATTTTCTCATGATATAGTTGGGTCTAATTGTGTTGCTGTCCTGGGGCTCTAAGGGGTCTGTTTGTGTTTGGAAACAGAGCCCCGGGACCAGCTTGCTTAGAGGACTTCTCCAGGTTCATCTCTCTGTAGGTCATGGCTTTGTTATGGAAGGTTTGGGAATCGCTTCTTTTAGGTGGTTGTAGAATTTAACGGCTCTTTTCTGAATTTTGATAATTAGTGGGTATCGGCTTAATTCTGCTCTGCATGATTTGATGTTTTACGTTGTATACGGAAGATATTTCTGCAGATTTCTGTGTGCAGAGTCTCAATTTGGTGTTTGTCCCATTTTGTGAAGTCTTGGTTGGTGAGCGGACCCCAGACCTCACAACCATAAAGGGCAATGAGTTCTGTAACTGATTATTTCTAGCCAGATCCTAATTGGTATGTCGAATTTTATGTTCCTTTTGATGGAATAGATGGCCCTGCTTGCCTTGTCTCTCAGCTCATTCACAGCTTTGTGGAAGTTACCTGTGGCGCTGATGTTTAGGCCAAGGTATGTATAGTTTTTTTGTGTGCTCTAGGGCAACGGTGTCCAGATGGAATTTGTATTTGTGGTCCTGGCGACTGGACCTTTTTTGAACACTATTTTTGTCTTACTGAGAGGGCCCTGGTCTGGCAGAATCTGTGCTGAAGATCTTAGTGCTTTCTCTCTCTCTCTTTCCCTCTTGCTCTTCTACATGGCCCGAAGCACAAGGAGTTTCCCAACCTAATTACACTATACCCCCATGATGAGAACATACACAGACAGATAATCAACTCATGAAGTCATGGAGGGATGGTGTGTGTGAGAGTGAGAGAGAAACACTTCAGACAAAACCCCTTCATAGGTCAGGTGGGGGAGGAGGGGAGACGAGCGGAGGAGGAGGGGGAGACGGGGGAGGGGGAGGGGGAGACTGGGGAGGTGGAGGGGGAGACTGGGGAGGAGGAGGGGGAGACTTGGGAGAAGAAGAGGGAGACAGGGAAGGAGGAGGGGGAGACGGGGGAGGTGGGGAGTGGACAGAACAGGGAGTTCCTGTGACTCATCTGGATGATGATCATTCAAGGACAAACCCAGACTCTCATCTCTCCTCACTAACCCAGACTCTCATCTCTCCTCACTAACCCAGACTCTCATCTCTCCTCACTAACCCAGACTCTCATCTCTCCTCACTAACCCAGACTCTCATCTCTCCTCACTAACCCAGACTCTCATCTCTCCTCACTAACCCAGACTCATCTCTCCTCACTAACCCAGACTCATCTCTCCTCACTAACCCAGACTCATCTCTCCTCACTAACCCAGACTCTCCTCTCTCCTCACTAACCCAGACTCTCCTCTCTCCTCACTAACCCAGACTCTAACAGCCAGCCTCTCATCTCTCCTCACTAACCCAGACTCATCTCTCCTCACTAACCCAGACTCTCCTCTCTCCTCACTAACCCAGACTCTCCTCTCTCCTCACTAACCCAGACTCTAACAGCCAGCCTCTCATCATTCCTCACTAACCCAGACTCTAACAGGCTCTCATCATTCCTCACTAACCCAGACTCTAACAGGCTCTCATCATTCCTCACTAACCCAGACTCTAACAGGCTCTCATCATTCCTCACTAACCCAGACTCTAACAGGCTCTCATCTCTCCTCACTAACCCAGACTCTAACAGGCTCTCATCATTCCTCACTAACCCAGACTCTAACAGGCTCTCATCTCTCCTCACTAACCCAGACTCTAACAGGCTCTCATCTCTCCTCACTAACCCAGACTCTAACAGGCTCTCATCATTCCTCACTAACCCAGACTCTAACAGGCTCTCATCTCTCCTCACTAACCCAGACTCTAACAGGCTCTCATCTCTCCTCACTAACCCAGACTCTAACAGGCTCTCATCTCTCCTCACTAACCCAGACTCTAACAGGCTCTCATCTCTCCTCACTAACCCAGACTCTAACAGGCTCTCATCTCTCCTCACTAACCCAGACTCTAACAGGCTCTCATCTCTCCTCACTAACCCAGACTCTAACAGGCTCTCATCTCTCCTCACTAACCCAGACTCTAACAGGCTCTCATCTCTCCTCACTAACCCAGACTCTAACAGCCAGCCTCTCATCTCTCCACTATCTGACTATAAGATCTACCCACAGGTCTGACTGGGAATGGGAGACATGCCAGTGAATGGATGCACTTTTTTTTGGGGGGGGGGAGGTTAGCTGTGGTGTTTTGTCACAAGGTCATATAAGCCTTCCTTAGGAGAACTCTAGGATATGAGCAGGAAGTGTATCAGACAATAACATACCCCATTGTATTATGATGTGGTCTGAGTGTAAGTAAATGAAGAAACCTAAAGAAACCAGAGGAATAAAATAAAGAAACAAAAACATTTGTTCTTCATCCCCACCCTGTTATCCTCTGGGGTCTTTTTATTTTGGGAGTTCCCGTCTGTTAAGCGTTTTCTTCTTCTGCCCGGTAACAGTAAGAATGTCAGTAAGAATGCTCCAATAATTATCCTCCTCTCTCATTCGCCCATATAAGGAAGAATTAACATTCTGCACTGGTGAATTCTTCTGGGTTGAACCAACAGCTGCCCTGAGGTACAGGCTATAATACTAGCCAATTAACCCGAACCCCTAGCCCCTAACCCCTAGCCAACTAACCCTAACCCCTAACCCAAAGACAACTAAGCCTAGCCCTAGCGAACTAACCCTAACCCCTAGCCAACTAACCCTAGGCCTCACCCTAGCCATAACCCTAGATTCATGTCCACATCCCGGTTCAACCCTAACCTTAGCCTCAACCCCAACCCTAACCTACTCTCAGTCTCCATAGTTGTGTAACAGCAGGATACCTTGGCTCGTAAAGCTGTCCATTTGTTTAACTTGGGGCTCAGAACCAATAGACAAACATAACACTCTCCCACAGTCTTGAATTATGAATGGTCTTAATAGATAACAACCTTCACAGGTCCCCTGCTGATAGACTGACCGCTTTATAGGAAGCCTGTACTTTTCACTGTATCTCTCTGGCTGGGAAGATGACAGTGAGTTTGTAGGGAGAGGTGACGGGAGAGGTGAGGTGAAGCCTAGTTTATCACTAGGCAGGATAGATGTGTTGCAACAGCGAGGCGAGAGAGAGGAGTCGCCAGGCTTGTACATGTGGACTGATAACTAGGATCAGAGGAAGAGAGAGGGGGAGCAGGGAGAGTGAAGAAGAGCCAGGGGGAACAGGGAGAGTGAAGAAGAGCCAGGGTGAGCAGGGAGAGTGAATCAGAGCCAGGGGGAGCAGGGAGAGTGAAGAAGAGCCAGGGGGAGCAGGGAGAGTGAAGAAGAGCCAGGGGGAGTAGGGAGAGTGAAGCAGAGCCAGGGGGAGCAGGGAGAGTGAATCAGAGCCAGGGGGAGCAGGGAGAGTGAAGAAGAGCCAGGGGGAGCAGGGAGAGTGAAGCAGAGCCAGGGGGAGCAGGGAGAGTGAATCAGAGCCAGGGGGAGCAGGGAGAGTGAAGAAGAGCCAGGGGGAGCAGGGAGAGTGAAGAAGAGCCAGGGGGAGCAGGGAGAGTGAAGAAGAGCCAGGGGGAGTAGGGAGAGTGAAGCAGAGCCAGGGGGAGTAGGGAGAGTGAAGCAGAGCCAGGGGGAGCAGGGAGAGTGAAGAAGAGCCAGGGGGAGCAGGGAGAGTGAAGAAGAGCTAGGGGGAGCAGAGGGGGGTATTGATTTTCCCTTGTATACTTTAACCATTTCTACATTGTTACAACACTGTATATATACATAATATGACATTTGTAATGTCTTTATTGTTTTGAAACTTCTGTATGTGTAATGTTTACTGTTCGTTTTGATTGTTTATTTCACTTTTGTATATTATCAACCTCACTTGCTTTGGCAATGTTAACACATGTTTCCCATGCCAATAAAGCCCCTTGAATTGAATTTAATTGAATTGGTCGAGAGGGGAGGCATGGCGAGAGAGCGGGGAACCAACCGACTTAAAATTATCCTTACCAAGGAATGTATGAAATCAGATATGGGTCTCTGAGTTTTATTCGTGGGTTTTCCCCACCAAAGAGGTGCCCTTCCAAAGAGGTGCCCCTCCAGGTGTGTGTGTCACACATGCACACACTCACACACACACACACACACACACACACACACACACACACACACACACACACACACACACACACACACACACACACACACACACACACACACACACACACCACCTACAGGCACCCTGTCAGAGACAGCGTCTTCCAGTTGGCTCCTGTCATCGTGACGATAAAGCTGAAGCAGCTGGATGGTGGATGACCTCATCGAAAGACGAGTGCATGAATACCATGGATACCATCCTGCAGAGTCAGGAGAAAACCAGACACTCTACCCCTCTCATCCCTCCACCTACCACTCCAACAAATCAAACAAATTACTTCAGCTTCCTGGCTTCTTGTTTTGTTCTAGCTTCTATCTGATCTGCTTTCACCTACAGATGCAGGATCTTAATTTGACCAATTTCTCACAGCAGAATAATAATCCTGCAGCAACAGGAAATGTGAATTATTGTGTGGATTGTAATTAATGGACATTTTTGTAGGGGTTGATAATTTTTTACTTAGGGAAAATCAAATCAGAAATTTTATTTGCTTTTTTATTCTAGAATACACTACAAGTAACATTTGGTGCAACAACAGGATCAAATTAAGATCCCACACCTGTACTGTGGCCAGTTATAACTTGTGGATCCGCTCGCAAAACAGACATGACTGAGATTCCCCCAGGCAAAGTGACAGCCTCAACAAACATACCTCTGATTGTTATGCTACTTTAAAGTTAAAGATGCACTGCCATTTCCTGGTTGCAAAAATTATAATAGTTTGCCTAATTTAAGTTTATGTGACAGAACAAGCAAGACTAGTAAAGATAATCATTGTACCTTCTAAACCACTGTGAAACATATTTTTCATAAACAAAAATATTTTATTTTCAGCTGTTTGAAGCTGGTGTACAAAACCAAAAGTAAAAGATGCAAAAACAAAACTCAAGAACAGGAAGCATAGAAATAGCACAGACAGAATACCGTTTATTAGACTTGCTTTTAATGGGCATGACAAATCTATAACTCACATTCCCATGTGAATTTGGTCAGGACACCCAAAAAGTTACGTATTGCAGCTTTAACTAAAACCACTTGATGCTCCACCTACAGTTTATGTCCTTCAGCTCTAATAGTAACTAAAACCACCCGATGCTCCACCTAGAGTTTATGTCCTTCAGCTCTAATAGTAACTAAAACCACTTGATGCTCCACCTACAGTTTATGTCCTTCAGCTCCAATAGTAACTAAAACCACCTGATGCTCCACCTACAGTTTATGTCCTTCAGCTCCAATAGTAACTAAAACCACTTGATGCTCCACCTACAGTTGATGTCCTTCAGCTCTAATAGTAACTAAAACCACTTGATGCTCCACCTACAGTTTATGTCCTTCAGCTCCAATAGTAATTAAAACCACCTGATGCTCCACCTACAGTTTACGTCCTTCAGCTCCAATAGTAACTAAAACCACTTGATGCTCCACCTACAGTTTACGTGCTTCAGCTCCAATAGTAACTAAAACCATTTGATGCTCCACCTACAGTTTATGTCTTTCAGCTCCAATAGTAACTAAAACCACTTGATGCTCCACCTACAGTTTATGTCCTTCAGCTCCAATAGTAACTAAAACCACTTGATGCTCCACCTACAGTTTATGTCCTTCAGCTCCAATAGTAACTAAAACCACTTGATGCTCCACCTACAGTTGATCTCCTTCAGCTCCAATAGTAACTAAAACCATTTGACACTCCACCTACAGTTTATGTCCTTCAGCTCCAACACTAACTTTACAGTCGTTCACCAACGGTTGAAGAAGAATCCTTCAGGATCTTGTTTTGTCTCTGTCGTACCTCCTATTTGTTCATAATTAATTACATCCCTTGAAGACGACTTCCTATGAGCTATACACAACTCTGACGAAATACCCTCTGTCACGTTTTGGACTCCGCCTGCCTGCTGGGATGTGGGATGAACAGGACTGTATTTGGCTGTGGTTTTGGGGAGTGACTCATCCTCTTTCACCACACTAAGCGGTGGTAAGGTTTATTAAAGCCCTCGTGATATTCAACCTCATCTGTTTGGCAGAGTTCAGTCATGTGAGAGATAAAGGGGATGGCACATCAAAGCATAGAGCACTCCTCCAGAACATCTGCTGGTACTCCCAGAGGGAGGAGGGGGAGGAGAAGGAGGAGGAGGAGACATTGGGGAGATGAGCTGTTTGTCCACCACCCACAGGTCTCTCTGTCTTTCTTCCTATCTTCCTATCTCCCCCCCACACACACACACTCCCCCACCCAGCTGTGTTGTGCTCTGTGACAAGGTGCCATGCTATGTTGTGTCTGGCTGGTTTGGCTCTGTGAGGTCAGAGGTGTATCAGTCAGCTAGATCTACTCAGGGTGTTCCAAAGGGGAGTTAGCTGTGAGTTAGCCTGCCTCAGAGCAGGTTACTTCTGAAGGATTCGTTGCCATATCATTTTACCTGGCTAAAGGGTAAGACACTTTCGTATGACCGGTTAAGCGTCTGCTAAATGGCATATATTATTATTATTATTAACCCGAGCTGAACTCAGAGTTGACCAAAGTTAACTCACTAGCTCTTCAAATCAGCTTCGTAGGATTGCCCTCTGATGTAATCTCCCAGAGACCTATTGTACTGCAGCTTGATAGGCTGCTGAAACAATGACAATGGGTCAGTCTGCAGAAGGAAGTTTGGTCTGGAAACATTACAATATGAGAGGAAGTCAATGGAGGGAAAGATTGTGGGGACATTTCGCCGGTCCTCACACGGAAAAATGCTATTTTAGGGTAAGGGGTTAGGTTTATGGTTAAGGTTAGAATTAGGGTTAGAGTTAGGGTTAGACTACACCTGGTACACTACACCTGGTACACTCCTCTCCCGTACACTACACCTGGTACACTCCTCCTCAGTACACTACACCTGGAACACTCCTCTCCAGTACACTACACCTGGTACACCCCTCTCCAGTATACTACACCTGGTACACTATACCTGGTACACTCCTCTTCAGTACACTACACCTGGTACACTCCTCTCCAGTACACTACACCTGGTGCACTCTTCTCTAGTACACTACATCTGGTACACTCCACTCCAGTACACTACACCTGGTACACTCCTCTTCAGTACACTACACCTGGTACACTCCTCTTCAGTACACTACACCTGGTACACTCCTCTCCAGTACACTACACCCGGTACACTCCTCTTCAGTACACTACACCTGGTACACTCCTCTCTAGTACACTACACCTGGTACCCACCTCTTCAGTACACTACACCTGGTACACTCCTCTCCAGTACACTACACCTGGTACACTCCTCTCCAGTACACTACACCTGGTACACTACACCTGGTACACTGCTCTTCAGTACACTACACCTGGTACCCACCTCTCCAGTACACTACACCCGGTACACTCCTCTTCAGTACACTACACCTGGTACACTCCTCTCTAGTACACTACACCTGGTACCCACCTCTTCAGTACACTACACCTGGTACACCCCTCTTCAGTACACTACACCTGGTACACTCCTCTTCAGTACACTACACCTGGTACACTCCTCTCCAGTACACTACACCTGGTACACTCCTCTCCAGTACACTACACCTGGTACACTCCTCTCTAGTACACTACACCTGGTACACTCCTCTTCAGTACACTACACTTGGTACACTACACCTGGTACACTCCTCTCTAGTACACTTCGCCTGGTACACTCCTCTTCAGTACACTACACCTGGTACACTCCTCTCCAGTACACTACACCTGGTACACCCCTCTCCAGTACACTACACCTGGTACACTCCTCTCTAGTACACTACACCTGGTACACTCCTCTCTAGTACACTACACCTGGTACACTCCTCTCTAGTACATTACACCTGGTACACTCCTCTCTAGTACACTACACCTGGTACACCCCTCTCCAGTACACTACACCTGGTACACTCCTCTCTAGTACACTACACCTGGTGCAATCCTCTCTAGTACACTACACCTGGTACACTCCTCTCTAGTACACTACACCTGGTACACTCCTCTCTAGTACACTACACCTGGTACACTCCTCTTCAGTACACTTCACCTGGTACAGTCCTCTCCAGTACACTACACATGGTATACTCCTCTCCAGTACACTACACCTGGTACACTCGTCTTCAGTACACTACACCTGGTACACCCCTCTCCAGTACACTACACCTGGTACACTCCTCTCCAGTACACTACACCTGGTACACTCCTCTCCAGTACACTACAGCTGGTACACTCCTCTTCAGTACACTACACCTGGTACACTCCTCTCCAGTACACTACACCTGGTACACTCCTCTCCAGTACACTACAGCTGGTACACTCCTCTTCAGTACACCACACCTGGTACACTCCTCTCCAGTACACTACACCTGGTACACTCCTCTCCAGTACACTACACCTGGTACACCCCTCTCCAGTACACTACACCTGGTACACTCCTCTCCAGTACACTACAGCTGGTAGACTCCTCTTCAGTACACTACACCTGGTACACTCCTCTCCAGTACACTACAGCTGGTACACTCCTCTTCAGTACACTACACCTGGTACACTCCTCTCCAGTACACTACACCTGGTACACTCCTCTCCAGTACACTACAGCTGGTACACTCCTCTTCAGTACACTACACCTGGTACACTCCTCTCCAGTACACTACACCTGGTACACTCCTCTCCAGTACACTACACCTGGTACACCCCTCTCCAGTACACTACACCTGGTACACTCCTCTCCAGTACACTACAGCTGGTAGACTCCTCTTCAGTACACTACACCTGGTACACTCCTCTCCAGTACACTACACCTGGTACACTACAGCTGGTACACTCCTCTTTAGTACCACCTGTCAGCATCTCAATCACTCACTTACATCATGTGGGTAATGGATTTACCATTACAGCTTTAGTGGTGCTCATTCCAAAGCTTTCCAAAACAGAAAAAAAAATAAGCTTCATTTTCTTTCACAAACGTTTCAATGCCTCCCGTGTGGATCGCAAAGGTTCGGTCGGGAACCAAAGGTCCCCTAAGACTCCCTGGGGAACATTTTTTGGTGGGTGTCCAAAATGTCAGAACACCACATCTGTGATATTGGCCAGGCTGGAGAAAGACCATACGTAGTATGTACTTTGTGTTCTTTGCAGTTCTTTTAGGTTTATTTGGCTGTATACCTGGAAAGCCGTTATGGAAACACTAAGGTCGTAATGTAATCGTCTTGGAGGAGAACAGAACAGTTCCAGCTCTTAGAACACTACTCCCCTCCGACTAGAGAACATCTCCAATGATAAGAGTGGACAGTTGTAAA
>NW_026283254.1:0-37500 GCF_023373465.1 Oncorhynchus keta | reverse complement strand
TGGCCTATACTCTGTCTCCAGATGCCAACTCGGGATCGTCTCGTGACTTCGCCAGGCTGATCGGCATCCCGTTGTCTTTCACCTTTGAGCTGAGGGACAAGGGCGAACACGGCTTCGAGCTCCCAGAGGACCAGATCCAGCCCACCTGTGAGGAGGCCTACGCCGGAGCACAACACATCATCACCTACACACACGACAAGGCCTTCTACAGCTATGCTGCCACCGTCACGGCAACACTGTGGACCACACTGCTGGCAGCCTGGGTCTCTGGCGCCATCTTGCTGTAGACTGGGAGGACTGCAGGAGTCAGGCCAGGAGATGGTGGCAGTTTATCAGTATATTCAGAAATGAGACTTTGGACAAAAGTGATAAACTTTCCGATAGACTATATAATCTGTTCAATCACTTATTTGATCAACTGTGCTTTGTTATTTGTTTCTCTACAATTCTGCTGTAAAATATAACGGACGTTAAAAGTGACAAAACACAAACACGTTTGTACAGTAGTATATTTTGAATGAACATTTCCGTGATATAAATATACTCAACTGCTATGTAATGCTGTCGTAACGTCCTGCTTCTGTTATCGAGCCCCACGAGTTCAGTGAAGGTCCAGTTCTACATTAGATCAACCTCTCTGCTCCGGATGCAAGATTTGACTGTTTAACTTGATCAGATCCAACAGCACCATTGTGTCCAGTTGCTTTCACCTCTGTCAGGTTTCTAGTTTTTATTGTCACGTGCACAAGTACAGTGGAATGCCTTTCTTGTTTGCTCGTTCCCAACAATGCGCTAATCAATATCAGTAGTACTATCATTTGTTTGTATAAAAAAAGTAAAGTAGAACAAAAACCCACTGTTCCTGGGTAGCAGAAGGTTACGTTGACCCCCTCTCCCCTGTCCATGTGTAGCTGAGGAGCATTAAAGGCAGTGCTTGGTCAATCTGTTGTCTGCATTGGCCGTGCAGTATTTACGGTAATACAGCCTCTGCAGAAGTCAGGGCTTTCATACTTATTGCACTTCGCAGAGCTGTTGTGAGGGAAGTTGTCAAGGAAGTGAGCTTGTGTTCATACAGGACCTCCTGCCCCCACCTACTGTCAACCAATCATGTTAATGCAGAGCTATATGAAGCTATACAGAGCTATACGGACCCTTCCGCATCATTACACAATTTGGGAGGTGCACAGTGATGTGGTACAGAGCTCAATTTGGCTTCTGTTCAGTTTATTTTATTTTATTAATTCGACCATTTTAAAAAACAAGCACACATAAAACTTAAAAAGCCATACATGCACTTGAGTAAAATCATGGAGGATGACACACAATAAAGTCTGGGACTTATTTCCATTGTGGTCCTCTTGAGACAAGATGGCTAGACAACATTGAACACAGATAAACACAGTGTGGTATTGAGATAATAAAACATAAAAACAAAGAAGAAGAACATCTATCTCATCATTGTCGTTTCATCATAGGGGTTATTCATATGGGCACAGAAGACATCAAACATATTTTTACTTTATTTTTAAAGCTGCCCAGAGAGGACGCTGTTTTTGTGGGCAGAGGCAACTCATTTCATTCTGAGGCTCCAGTATACAAGAAAGTACCTTTCCCAGCATTACTCCTGAACCTGTAGAAGCACACATTAACAACACCTGATCTGGTGCTGTGATTATGTGCATCCCTAACACAAGGAAAGTAATCACTTAGATATCTGGGAGCAGGACCATAAATATTCCTGTAAACCAAACCCAGTCTAATCTGGAACACCTCAGCCTCAACAGGCATAACCATAAATACTCCTGTAAACCAAACCCAGTCTAATCTGGAACACCTCAGCCTCAACAGGCAGAACCATAAATACTCCTGTAAACCAAACCCAGTCTAATCTGGAACACCTCAGCCTCAACAGGCAGAACCATAAATACTCCTGTAAACCAAACCGAGTCTAATCTGGAACACCTCAGCCTCAACAGGCAGACCCATAAATATTCCTGTAAACCAAACCCAGTCTAATCTGGAACACCTCAGCCTCAACAGGCAGACCCATAAATATTCCTGTAAACCAAACCCAGTCTAATCTGGAACACCTCAGCCTCAACAGGCAGACCCATAAATACTCCTGTAAACCAAACCCAGTCTAATCTGGAACACCTCAGCCTCAACAGGCAGACCCATAAATACTCCTGTAAACCAAACCGAGTCTAATCTGGAACACCTCAGCCTCAACAGGCAGACCCATAAATATTCCTGTAAACCAAACCCAGTCTAATCTGGAACACCTCAGCCTCAACAGGCAGACCCATAAATACTCCTGTAAACCAAACCGAGTCTAATCTGGAACACCTCAGCCTCAACAGGCAGACCCATAAATATTCCTGTAAACCAAACCCAGTCTAATCTGGAACACCTCAGCCTCAACAGGCAGACCCATAAATACTCCTGTAAACCAAACCGAGTCTAATCTGGAACACCTCAGCCTCAACAGGCAGACCCATAAATACTCCTGTAAACCAAACCGAGTCTAATCTGGAACACCTCAGCCTCAACTGGCAGAACCATAAATACTCCTGTAAACCAAACCCAGTCTAATCTGGAACACCTCAGCCTCAACAGGCAGAACCATAAATACTCCTGTAAACCAAACCGAGTCTAATCTGGAACACCTCAAAAGGCAGACCCATAAATACTCCTGTAAACCAAACCGAGTCTAATCTGGAACACCTCAGCCTCAACAGGCAGACCCATAAATACTCCTGTAAACCAAACCGAGTCTAATCTGGAACACCTCAGCCTCAACAGGCAGACCCATAAATACTCCTGTAAACCAAACCGAGTCTAATCTGGAACACCTCAGCCTCAACAGGCAGAACCATAAATACTCCTGTAAACCAAACCGAGTCTAATCTGGAACACCTCAGCCTCAACAGGCAGAACCATAAATACTCCTGTAAACCAAACCCAGTCTAATCTGGAACACCTCAGCCTCAACAGGCAGCCAGTTTAGTTCCTGAAAGCAGCTCCTACCTATGGGAGTACGTGGACTCACCTTCAATACCACCCTGATCAGCTTATTCTGGTCTATCTGGAGCTTCCCCTTCAAAAGCTTAGATAAGCCCCCAAACCAGGAAGTACTAGCGTAGTCAAAATGGCATTGAATGAGGGCAGTGGCTAGCACTTTCACCGAGTCCTTATCAACATGCCTCCAGATCCGCCGCAATTTCCAACACACCCTCTATATGGAACTTACTAACATTCTTTTGGATCAAGCATAAATTGGCTTTTAGTGCATCTGAGATAATCACAGTCGTCAGACTAGTGAGTTCTTCTGATCAAGGTAAAGGTGTGGCTTTACATATTTATTTTATTACCACTAGATCAGCGCCATTCTATCTTTCTGTTCTCTTTCTTGTAATGACATAACAGAGATAACAGTTTCTTACATCATGTCTTTATCTAGATGTGGGGCTGCACGTGTCTTCATCTAGATGAGGACTTGTATAAAGTCCTCTCCCTGCTGCCCAGGTGACTGATTTGACAGCTGGAAGACACAGTGAGTTGTGAGACCTGTTAGTAAAGGAGAGAGGGACATTGTTGATGATGATGCTGGGTCTGGGCTCTGTTGGATTGGTTCTGTTATCTCTGGCTGTCCAGAGTGGACATGGAGCCCAGGACAGGTGAGTCTGGGAGGGATACTGTAACTCTACTACGGTTAGTCTCCTATGAAGGATGACTTAACAAGTCAGACTAACAGGAATTTTATTAAAGATTCATACATCGGTAGCTGATTTACAACCAATTTATAACCACCAAACCAAGATGTATTCGTTTGATGTGCATAGAGTATGTGTGTCAATGTACAGTGCTGTCTGGAGTAGAGAGGAGACCACTGAGAGAAATTACTACACCAGGTACCACAATATGTCAGAGGTGAGAGAGAATACACACACACACACACACACACAAAGAATGACTGAGTCCTCACTGCATAGACTCTGGTACCTCTCCCTATAGATTACAGCATGGATGGAGCAGATGAAGAGGGAGAACCCAGATGTTGTGTCCTCCATGGTCTACGGTCAAACATATGAGGAGGAACATCACCTTACTGAAGGTTCTTCACCTCTCTCTCTCTCTCTCTGCATTCACTGTCGTCAGCATGCCTGGCCCTGGCTAGGTCAGTCTTACAGGGAAACCACTAAGTAGCTTTCATCACTAGTGTTCTTCTGCTTTGACTAGACCCAAGAGGCCAATGTCTGCAGCTCAATGGAGATCTCCTGTTGGTTGTTATGTTGCAGATTGGTCTGAGTTCTACTGAGAGGAAGAAGGCTATCTGGATGGACTGTGGGATCCACGCCAGAGAATGGATCACTCCCGCTTTCTGCCAGTACTTCGTTAAAGAGGTGTGGGGACCAGAAGTAAACGAAACAAGAATAGTAAACAAACAAAAATGTTACCAACTGAGGACATGCTGTTGGTCCCCATGAGGTCATATGCTATTTCTAGGAGGTTTAGGGTTAAGGTTAGAATTAGTGTTAGAATTAGGTTTAGGCGCCAGGGTTACTTTTTGGGTTAGGAGCTAGGGTTAGGTTTAAGGTAAGGTTTTTGGGTTAAGGTAAGAGTACGGGTTGCGAGTTAGGCAAAATAGGATTTTGAATGGGACTGAATTGTGTCCCCCCCACAAGGTTAGCTGTACAAAACATTGTGTGTGTGTGTGTGTGTGTGTACTATCATAGAAATTAAAGAGCATGAAGCAGTACTGGTGAGAATCTCCTCCTTGATTTCTACCAACAGATCCTGAGAACGTACAAAACCGACACCAAGGTGAATGAGATGATGAAAAAATCTAGATTTCTACATCACACCAGTCCTAAACGTTGATGGCTACATCTACTCTTGGCATAATGAAAGTGTAAGTACTGATTAATGCTACTTCAGACCAGCTTTGACACATTCTTGGAAACTACTGGAAATATGACAAATTGTGTCTTTAATTGCGTCACATCTCTGCCAGGTGTTATCAGTACAGTACATAGATCACAATAGACCTAGACATGCTGGTACACTATATGAGTAGACCTTAGAAGTAACAAGAGCGCCATCTATTGGCTTGGATGACATATTGTAACATAAATATTATTGATGACAGTATTATCATTCCAGTTAGTGACTAGTGGTTCTTATCTCTGTAGACTCGACTGTGGAGGAAGTCCAGATCTCCAGGAACAGGAGGCTGTACCTGCTATGGAACAGACCTCAATCGTAACTTCTACGCTAACTGGGGCAGTGAGTATGGTTCTAACTCTAAACCACACTCACTCACACACACCAGGGTTGGGGTCAATTCCATTGAATTCAGATAGTACACTGAAATTACAATTCTCAATGTTTTTCAATGAGGAACATTTGGAATTTGTTTTACTTCCTGAATTGACCCCAACCCCAACCCTGACACACACACATCCTTACTGTGTTTTCCTCTCCTGTCTGTGCAGTGGTTGGTGTCTCGACAGACTGCTGCAATCTGCTCTACTGCGGCACCAAGGCTCTCTCTGAGTCTGAGGCCTGGGCCGTCACAGACATGTTGGGGAAAATGAGAGAAGATATTCTGGCTTTCCTCACCATCCACTCCTATGGCCAGCAGCTCCTGGTGCCCTACGGACATCCCAACATCTCAGCACCCAACCATGATGAGCTGGTACGCCCGCCCCGCAAAATAAGTTGTGTTGTAATAGACCAGTGTTTTAAAATGGGGATCAACGGGGTGCACGTGTTTTCTGACCATATTAACCTGCAGTATGTCTCTGTGTTGCCAGATGGAGGTGGGTCTGGGAGCAGCCATGGCTATAAAGGCTGTCCATGGGAAGGACTACACTGTAGGCACCTCACCTGATATCCTGTGTAAGTAAGGCTGAGGGAAGACAACGAGTCACCAAACACTGAAGTGAGCAATGCCTGGTTAATCCCATTTGATCAAGACCCACATCTATACTGGGCACATGGCAATCCAATGGGAACAGACTATACAACTACTGGCCTATAAAACTCTCTCTGTCTCCAGATCCCTTCTCGGGTTCGTCTCAGGACTTTGCCAGGCTGATCGGCATCCCGTTGTCTTTCACCTTGAGCTGAGGGACAAGGGCGAACACGGCTTCGAGCTCCCAGAGGACCAGATCCAGCCCACCTGTGAGGAGGCCTACGCCGGAGCACAACACATCATCACCTACACACACGACAAGGCCTTCTACAGCTATGCTGCCACCGTCACGGCAACACTGTGGACCACACTGCTGGCAGCCTGGGTCTCTGGCGCCATCTTGCTGTAGACTGGGAGGACTGCAGGAGTCAGATGAGACACTTATTTTGTCAAGTGTGGTATGTTACTTGTGTCTTTAAAACTCTACTGTAAAACTGTTAAATTATCATCTACTTCTTATGTTACTTTTAATATTGACAAAACACATACAGGTTATTTGTAGTACAGTGTGCTTTGCATTAACATTTCATTTAAATAAATACACTCAAACCGTAATGATTTGTTGTCATAACTTCCTTCTGTTAGATCCATGAGCTGTCGCCTCATAAGTCCAGCAACCGTTGCCATGTTTACCCAACCAAAGGTGCTAATCAACATTAGTTCAACCGTTACCATGTTTACCCAACCAAAGGTGCTAATCAACATTAGTTCAACCGTTACCATGTTTACCCAACCAAAGGTGCTAATCAACATTAGTTCAACCGTTACCATGTTTACCCAACCAAAGGTGCTAATCAACATTAGTTCAACCGTTACCATGTTTACCCAACCAAAGGTGCTAATCAACATTAGTTCAACCGCTACCATGTTTACCCAACCAAAGGTGCTAATCAACATTAGTTCAACCGTTGTCATGTTTACCCAACCAAAGGTGCTAATCAACATTAGTTCAACCGTTGCCATGTTTACCCAACCAAAGGTGCTAATCAACATTAGTTCAACCGCTACCATGTTTACCCAACCAAAGGTGCTAATCAACATTAGTTCAACCGTTGCCATGTTTACCCAACCAAAGGTGCTAATCAACATTAGTTCAACCGTTACCATGTATACCCAACAGCCTGAATGGTTTAGGTCCTACAAAGCAGTTCTAATGGATGTGTCTTCTATCCCTGTGCTTCGCCCCTCTCTTCTCTGTTTCTGCGTAGCTGCAGTGTTATGTGGTGTTGAACGGCTGGAAGCCCTGTTGTCTCAGGCAGGCCAGAGGCAGGAAGAGTTGGTCCTCTTGAGAAAACTGGTCCCACCGTGTCCATGTCCAACCTGGGACAGACAGACAGAGAGGCAAAAATATCTACATAAACTCAGATAGAAATCATTAACTTACCAGTGTAGTAAATAGTGCAGGCCAAATACAGTAATACCATTGGAATTCATGGGAACCTAGGAGACTGGGATAGCCAGGTTTCTCACCTTCATTTTTCTCTGGTTCGAGATTGACTGGTTCTGCTGGGTAGCTCCTGTCCACTTCTCCTTGCATGATGATGGTGATGTAGTGGTACTGCTCATCGAGCTTGATGGAGTTCACCACGGATGCGAACCTGACTTCTTTCAGGCGCACTCCTGCCTCTTCCATCACCTCCCTGTGTGCGCATTCTTCCCAGGTCTCTCTTCAAATGAAAAAATACAACTATTGGTGAGCTTTAATATGAAATTAATATCACACACTTGTTTACATTAAGAAATACTTAGCTACTCACCCAAATTCTAGATGACCGCCAGGTAGCTGATACGTTCCTTTGCCCATTGCACTTTTTCTCTTTCCAACGAGGACGCAGCTGGAGTGAGCTGAATCTGTGACCAGAACCCCTACTCCGACACCAGGGCGCTTGAGGGGTCTGCAGTTTTGTGTCATCTCGTCAAATCAGACCACGGTAATTCAGTTAGTAAAACTATAAGCAAATAGCTCTACTATAAACACATGCTATGGCATATGCTCTTCTATCGTTTCAGCCAACTTCACCACGCACAGCTCCTCCTCCGCAACGAACGGAACTGAACTAGCCAGGTTGACACGTGAATATCACTTCCGGTACATTTTTTGTTTGTTATCTGGGTAGCTTAGAAATGTAGATACATTAAACAATGCAGATGGAAATATTTATAAGCAAACGTGTATGCTATGATTCCCTATCTATAACCGTCCCTTTATTGCCCTGATGTGATATTACATCTAAATGTTATTTTGGAAGTGATAGTCCATAGTGTAGCCAGAGATAGTTTATTATAGTTTTAGTAGTAGCCTACAACAGTGAACTGGACAAAAATGGAACCACAGATTGTTGGCTGCTTTTGCATCAGTCACATTTGTCAGAGCAAGCTACCCCATTTTAGGCAGCCGCCGGCTAACAGAAACTGCATAGCCTTGCCAACTATGTGAACAATGAAAAAGTCTCACATTCATTTTTTTCTGAATTGATGGCAACATAAACACATCGCCTTATTAGGCTACACACAATATGTTAATACTGTTATGTATTTTGGTGTGGCAGATAATACTTGCTTGCTGTTCACTCGTTTTGACTAAAAGGGAAACGGTTTGTCAGAATTGACCAGAAGGGGATTTTCGTAGTAGGTTAGGAGAACTTACGCAGCAAGTCAGGATAATTAACGTAACGTGTTATAAAAATAATACAATAAGAATTTGTTCTTAACTGACTTGCCTAGTTGCCTAGTTAAAAATAAGAATTAGGCTAAGTTTCTGAAAATGTTTAAGGTAAGCTAAAATCAGTGGTGTAAAGTACTTAAGTAAAATTACTTTAAAGTACGAGTTAATTAAGTCGTTTTTTGGGGTATCTGTACTTTACTATTTATGACAACTTTTACTTCACTACATTCCTAAAGAAAAGTATGTACTTTTACTCCATACATTTTCCCTGACACGCAAAAGTACTCGTTACATTTTGAAGCGGGACAGAAATGGTCCAATTCACGCACTTATCAAGAGAACATCCCTTGGTTTGTTTCTGAATGTCTGAGTGTTGGGAGTCTGCCCCTGGCTATCCGTAAATTTAAAAAAACACGAACAATTGTGCCAACTAATTTGTTTAATATAAGACATTTGAAATGATTTACACTTTTACTTTTGATAGTTTAGTACATTTCTGAAATTACATTTACTTTTGATACTTAAGTATATTTCAAACCAAATATTTTTTTCTGGGTGACTATCACTTTAACTTGAGTAATTTCCTTTTAAGGTATCTTTAATTTGACTCAATAATGAAAACTGCGTACATTTTCCACCACTGGCTAAAATGCAAAAGAAACATCCACTTTTGTCGTCAATTTCACGTAAACTGTATCCTCTCCCCGCGCAACCGTGTTCACTGCGCTCAAAGACTTTCTATCTGCTATTTTCCCACAATGTGTTAATTTCCCGCGCTTTTGTAATATTTTGTAATGACATCATCGAAATAATGAGAGAAACGCCCATTTAATTCTACAGGCGGGTGTGCCGAGAAAATTCACCAATCGCTTCGTGGTTGGATTTTCACTGTCCAATAAGAAGAACACATATACCAAACACCTATCATCTACGTTTATCCCAATATATCTAACCAATCTACGAAGGGTAGCATTGATAATAGAGGCCAATCAGGACCTGGGGTGTTTTGTGTCCGGTGCAAGGGGTCGCAACGTCTGCCGGCTTTCCTTTCCGCGGTCTCTCTTGGCTGAGCGTTTTCTGGATCTCACTGCAATGGCGGAGCAGCAGCAGTTCTACATCTTGCTGGGCAACCTGATGAGCCCTGACAACGACATCAGGAAACAGTCCGAGGTAAGCTCTCAAAATATACTGTCTAGGTCGATAAACACCGCGCTGAGGCTACTCGCTAGAGTTAACCAATTTGCGATTAGCCCAGCCCACGTGTGAAGCCGAAGTGGACTAGTCTACGGCTTAGCAGCTAACGTTAACTAGTTGGCTAAAAATGTAGCATGTGGAAATGGAACAATTCATTTATCCATGAAACTTCGTTAGTAAGCAAGTCATTAAGGCTTCGTCAACGATTTTAAAAGGCCCTTCTCTATCTATAACTAACGTTAGCTAACACTACAGTCGTGCTCAGCTAACGTTCATTAGCTAGTTAGCAAGTTAGAGACACACATTGATATGCACATCACCACTTCGGTTACAGTAGCTACTAACGTTACTAGTTTAACTAGCTATGTTTTAGGTAGTTAAATATTTTGGTTCCTCACCCGAAGACTTGAGAAATCGACCCCAGTAACGCTATCTAAAGCAACGTTTAATCGACAACATAAAATTGTCAAGGGCCCCGGTCGGAAATGTAGCTAACGTTAGCTAGTTAGTCAGCTATGTTGCAATACATTTAGAGTCCGAAGCTACAAACTACTGTTAGTTATCTCGCTTACTCCCTATGTCATGTCAGCTGGTGTGATGATGCGTAACTTTAGTTATAAGATGGCTAACAAACTAGTTCGTTTTACAGTCGTTACGTCCGCTAAATCTACATGTATAAGAGCTTAGTCTGTCCGGACCTGTGGGCTTTTTGTTTCAGGTACGATGTGTCGCAACTAGGTCGGTATCTAACACGATAGCAAGCTATCTTTGTAAATATACAGATCATATGAGCACGCCTGTATTAGCATGCGTGTAATCCACACATCTACCTGGTCAGCTGTGTCACTAGTTGGTAATCTTCATGGATAGCCTGGTCTCAGTTTCTGAAACTAGCTACCAGGATTAGCAGTTAACGTTAATTATCTTGTTTTCACACTGACTAGACATACTTATCCGTGATCAAGCCGAGATTGGGATCCGTAGCGCATTGTTATGGACGGTCTCTTCATCAGAGCTCTGGCTTTGAGTTTCACTTGAATCTTATCGCACTCATCCCCCACTAGCGGTCAGCACTTTCCTTTATGAAAGACAATGAGTGTCTGCCGATGGTTAAGCTCATCGGAATCCTTTAGTCACACAGAGAGAACGTCATGGAGATCAGGATTATATCTACCAACGTACTGGACAGCAGGGATAGAATAAAACAAGTTTAGATTCAATGAGTCCATTTTAAATGTCGTTGGTCAATGCTATGGGCATTGTAATCTACTGTGAAGATACTCAGAGCTAGATGTAGTCACACTCATTAACCTAACACTATATATAGCACCAATAAATCCAAACTGTCCTGTGGTGGGCTTATGTGCTCTTATTTGCTGACCCTGTCAAGGTTCCGGGTGCAGAAACTAAAAGATTAGATGCCACCTATGAACCAGAACTAATTCAGTGTTTCCCCCATTAGTTTATTTTTTATGTTTAGCAGCAGTGACGGAGTTAGCAGGAATCTTGAAGAGGTGGGGTGTGTCCTGGGGCATACATCCACATTGTTGGAGAGAGAATGTGCAGTGCCCCCCCAATGTCACCAAGCATCCAGCAACAGCCATAGTGTTAATAACCAGATGTCAGACAGCTGCCGCATTAGACAAACTAATGAGTAGCTTCTAGTTAAGATGACAACTCCTATCCTATTAGTCTAACTTTGCACCAAGGGAGATTTTCATAACCCTGAATTTCACTCTATGACCCCACGCACCTCCGTTATCAGTGCAATTGCTTTCAGGAGAACACGTGAATGCTTCCTCTAACTGACGCATTCTCTCTTTGCAGGAAGCGTATGACACCATCCCCCGGTCAGACAAAGATCACATTTTTGCTGCAGGCCATCCGAGATGCAGCCTGCGCAGAAGAGGTTTGTTACATTTGAGTCATTTGGTAGACTCTTAACCAAAGCTACATACAGGAGCAATTGGGGTCAAGTGCCTTGCGAAAGGGCACATCGGCATATTTTTCTCCTTGTTTGCTCTGGAATTTGTTCCAGCGACCTTTCGGTTACTGGCCCAACTGCTAGGCTACCTGCTGCCCATGGTTGACTCTTAAAGATTAATAATTTCTCTGAGGGGGAGAATGAGCTCATGTAAACAAGTCTTGGAAGGAAATTTAGTCACAAGACAAAGCCGTGTCACAGTACTTCTGTAGCCAAATTCTTATTGTGTAATACCGTTGTAGTGCAGCATCCATTCTATCCTAGGAATCCTGTAGTCATTTAATCTTCTGGAAGTAGTCCTTTTGCATTGCATCAGCTCAAATACCTTGTTTTTATGCTCACCAACCTGCACAGTAATAGTGTAATAACACATGTCCATTGTCACGTCACTTTGTTCATGCTGCCTCCTTGGACGTTGCTGACAAATGCCAGATCTTACAACGCCTGGATAGGTATTTCACCTGGGATTACCCCACAATAGCAATCTGGTGCCTGACAGCATAGTCGCTGTGGCACGTAACCATTGGTCGACGCATGCAGCGTCTGAGCAGGGGAACATGACCAGTGAGTCGTCCTCTTCTCATTTATTCAGATGAGGGTGTGATTGCTGAGCAGCATCTGTTAGCTCTTCTGCGTCACAAATGGCACCCAATTCCCTATATTGCGCACTACTTTTGAAGATGGGCCCTGGTTAAAAGTAGTGCACTGGATGGGCTAGGCGGCCTGGCCCTCCATGTCCCTCTCTCGCGTGACAGTATTTATAGAGTGGTGAAACGGGAGCAGGACTGGGAACCGCATACCTCTGCTGCCTACTTGACATGTTTAGATCTTTGTTTCAGAGAGCTAGGCTTTGCTCAGGGGGATGTCATGTATGTTGAGACAAGTTTTGCTTTTCCAATTGTCCCTTTCGGATATCTACATGTCAGGGTTAAGGACTGGTTGCCAAGGAAGACTTATGGCACACCTTTGACCGACTGAAACTGTGGACTTTAATTGTGTTAAACTTTGATCAAATGGAGGCATTGACCTCTGGTGTAACCATGAAATGTGTCCCCCACCCCCCCAGGTCAAGACTATGGCGGCGGTGCTGCTGCGTCGGCTGCTGTCGTCCTCCTTCGAGGAGATCTACCCCGGCCTGACGGTGGACATGCAGACGGCCATCAAGACAGAGCTGGTCACCAGCATCCAGACAGAGGCCTCGCCCAACATTCGCAAGAAGGTCGCCGACATCGCTGCAGAGCTCTGCCGCAACCTCCTAGGTTGGTTAGGGGACAGCTGAGGGGGATCTGCAGTTGACCTCTTGGTCCATGCATAACCATGGTGGTTTTGACTATGAAACACTTTGGCTGTGTCCCCTTGTGGAGTGATATGGACAGGCTCCTTCAGCTCAGTCTGGTATACTACATTCTCTTGTCTTTACATGGTTCCTCTAGATGATGATGGAAACAACCAGTGGCCAGAGCTGCTCAAGTTCCTGTTTGACTCGGTCAACTCTGACAACGTTGGCCTGAGGGAGGCCGCCCTGCATATATTCTGGTGAGAAATCCAACCCAATACCCCCCAAGACTTCATGATTTATTCTGAAAACAAAGTATTAATGACTACTTGTTGATCTGTGTTCTTGTACGATGACGTGAGTATAGCCTAAGCTTTGCATATGCAGCCTTTGGCATAACTCCCACTATGGTCTTTCTCTGTAGGAACTTCCCAGGTATCTTTGGCAACCAGCAGCAGCACTACATGGAGGTGATCAAGAGGATGCTGGTCCAGTGTATGCAGGACCAGGAGAACCCGCAGGTGAGTGCCATGCAGGGGTAACACTCGCCACCTCCATTTGAATAGAAACTCCTAACTCTGCAGACATGTTTTCAGCTTTCAAAGTCACTCCAGCTCCTGGAAGGATAACTCAAGTCTGGTATAAACTATTGTCACCCGAACTGGTAGTGTCATTGTCTCCCTTATTCCCCCCTGTAGATCCGTACCCTAGCTGCCCGCGCTGCAGCCTCCTTCGTCTTGTCCAACGAGGGCAACACTGCCCTGCTGAAGCACTTCTCTGACCTGCTGCCAGGCATCTTGCAGGTGAGACAGGCCCCCACGTCTGCTCCGGGGAAGTTAGCTTCTTCCAGTCAAATCACAGATGTACCCTTACATGTTGTCTGTTAGTGGTTTTAATAATGAATCCTTCTCAGATGAATCTGTAGATGTGATGTGTTCTTCTATTGTAATGTAGCTTTACCCGTTCTGCTGGTTTTAACGATCCCTCTCGGTCTCTGGTAAGGCGGTGAATGAGTCGTGTTACCAGGGAGATGACTCTGTGCTGAAGTCTCTGGTTGAGATCGCTGACACGGCCCCCAAGTACCTGCGCCCCAACCTGGAGGCCACCCTGCAGCTCAGCCTGAAGCTGTGTGCTGACACCACCCTGACCAACATGCAGAGGCAGCTGGCCCTGGAGGTTATCGTCACGCTGTCCGAGACTGCCGCCGCTATGCTGAGGAAACACACCGCCATCGTGGCATCCAGCGGTGAGTGATGGTCAAACCGTCCCTGTCTCATCACCCCAGTCTGCTGTCTGAGGTGTACTGATTCACTCAGATGTATTTTTGTAAGGGATGGCAGGAAGTACATTTTCTCTCATGCCAGTGGAGATGCAGTCAGTCTGTTCTCTTCAGAGGTAAACTGTGTGCAGCTAAAGGAAATGTTGTTTTGGGAAGTGTCTAAATCAACTCTCTGCTGTGTGCTGTAGCACTTCAAAGTGCTATTTCAGTCTGACTCCTTTTGACTGCAGGCTAAAAATGCAACCGAATAGCTGTTTGAACAGTTTCTCATTTGAGGGTTGTTTCAGCAGCAGAAGCTAGCATTTAGTTTGGAGGTTTGTCACTATTGGGTTGTTTAGTCCAAATGTAGGAAAGTATTTGTAGTTTGCTGTTGACTAAGTGTTCACCATTGTTTGTCCTCAGTGGTCACAGTAAAGTCAGTGATGTATTGGTGTGGTGGTTCTGTGCAGTTCCCCAGATGCTGGCTATGATGGTGGATCTGGAGGAGGACGAGGAGTGGTCTATGGCTGATGAGCTGGAGGACGATGACTTTGACAGGTACAGCCTAGCTACTACAGAAATGTAATGAATAGAACGGCCGTCCCCATTCAAGTCAATGATGGGTGGTCTGGTGGCCAGTGCAAGTCTACTCTTAGAGGAGCTAAGCAGGAAGTGTACCATCAATCTGTGCTGTGGTTTGGTTCAACTCAACTGACATTGTAACAAATGCATACCATTGCATGAGCTACATCAATTAGCATAATTTTAATAAACATTCTATAATACCATGAAAATGATTGCATCACAATACCAGGCAGCCATTGCAAATGTACCATGAGTTTACCAGTCAAATTTCTAGGGTTAGTTTCCAAGCCTGTTCTATTCATTCCATCTCTATGCCAGCTACATCACATACACACAATCTTCAACTGGTACAGCCTAAACCTGTGTTTCCTGCACTGCTGATGAGGCATACTGCAAAAATGGTTATAGCGTGTACAAAAGGTTCAAAGGTGATTGCTTGAAGGCATAATCTGACCAAGGTAATGTAGGATGGGGTTGTTAACTTGTTGTATTTTTGTGTGGGTTTCACAGCAATGCAGTTGCAGGAGAGAGCGCTCTGGACAGAATGGCCTGTGGGCTGGGAGGGAAGATGGTGCTGCCCATGATCAAACAGCACATCATGACTATGTTGCAGAACCGTACGTCTTATCTTTGATTTCAAACACTTCTACTACATCTGTCATATCCAGAACCACTCTCTTGGACATGGTCTCGATCATGAGGATCATGTACCATAGGGTGGCAGGTATGACCCAGCTGTGATGTTACCTAGCAACACGTCAGTAACTGTATGTTTGTGTGTCAGCTGACTGGAAGTACCGCCACGCCGGCCTCATGGCGCTGTCGGCCATCGGGGAGGGCTGCCACCAACAGATGGAGGCCATCCTCAACGAGATCGTCAGCTTCCTGCTACTGTTCTGTCAGGACCCTGTGAGTTTATTCAACCAATCAAATGCCTTCATATATAATATACGTGCCATCTAGCAGACGCTTTGATCCAAAGCGACTTAGACATGCGTGCGTAACTTAAGTATGGTTGGTCGCAGGAATCAAACCCACTATCATGGCGTTGCAGGAAAACCCCTGCTGTACCAACTGGGCTACAGTCTGTAAAGACCTTTTACATCAGCAGTTGTCACAAAGTATTTTTTAATTCAGTTGAATCTGTTTCACGTTGGAGTTGTGGTTTCTCCCTGATGTGATTTGTTGTTGACCCTTTGTCTCTGTTTCCAGCACCCCAGAGTCCGTTATGCTGCATGCAACGCCATCGGACAGATGGCCACCGATTTCGCCCCCACCTTCCAAAAGAAATTCCACGATAAGGTATAATGGATTTTTCCACATGACTTGTTGAACTGGATTTTGAGGACACATTGTTTTCCATTGGCAGTTTTACCACCTCTTGTAAAGAAAGTGCCCATGTCAAACAGGGTCTTAAACCTGCACAGCTTATCAAACTCATCACTGATGCAAATTTATATTCATGTCCGCTGACCTTTGACCCTGTGCCCTCTCCCACCAGGTGATCTCTGCCCTACTGCAGACCATGGAGGACCAGACCAACCCCCGTGTCCAGGCCCACGCTGCCGCGGCCCTCATCAACTTCACTGAGGACTGTCCCAAGTCCCTCCTGATCCCCTATCTGGACAGCTTGGTCCAGCACCTACATGTCATCATGGTGGCCAAACTACAGGAGGTATATCTGTCAATGTGTGCTGTTTTTCTGTCTTAGTGTGTGTATTAAAAACATTTCAACCCACAAGGTATTTCTCTGCGACAGTCCTCTATGGTTTAGCAGTAAGACCTTTTGGGAGATTAAAAGTCTGTTCTCCACCACGGGTTTCTCTCGCTGTAGGAATCTGTTACTTAATGTCAGACTACATTTACAATCTATTTATTTGACGTCATCGAATGCGTTTCAGCTTTGAGTGTTACCAATCTGTTTAGGGAAAAAATACCAATCTTTGTTGATTTGTACATTATCCGTCTAATCTGTTTTGCAGCACAAACCCTTATCAGACGTATGTCTTTGTTAATGGGCCTTGGTAGGTCATGATCAATGACCATGTTAACTTGTGGATGCTTTAAGCCACTGAATTACTCATCTAGGCAATAAGCTAATGAAGCCCTCTGTCCACCGTCCCAGCTGATCCAGAAGGGTACCAAGCTGGTTCTGGAGCAGGTGGTGACGTCCATAGCGTCTGTGGCGGACACGGCCGAGGAGAAGTTTGTTCCCTACTACGACCTGTTCATGCCCTCCCTCAAACATATCGTGGAGAACGCTGTGCAGAAGGAGCTGCGGCTGCTCCGAGGGAAGACCATTGAGTGCATCAGCCTCATCGGCCTGGCTGTCGGCAAGGACAAGGTACACACTGCTTTGTCTACCAGGTGTTCAGTACATGTTTCTTATGCAAGAGGATTTGTCACACACAAAGATTTGCATACATGCTCAATGCCCGTACTTTCAGTGTTATTTCCTCTCCATCCATTTTGTATTTGTCTGTTTGGTGAAACGTTGACTGATTGGCCTTCTATCTCAGTTCATGCCTGACGCGTCAGCTGTGATGCAGCTGCTGCTGAAGACCCAGACCGACTTCAATGACCTGGAGGATGACGACCCACAGGTATGTTTACAGATGTGTTGTCTAGAATGGATATGATTACTGCTGTCTGCTCTAATTGTTGCATTTCTATCTGCATTGTTTTGGGAACTGAACTGCTGGGTTATGTAGAGAACACTAGTGAAACGTTTTGCAACTGAAATCTCAAATCTGTTATTGGACATGGTCTGGTAGTGCCTCCCCATTGTTCCTGTTCACTTTTTTACTCTAATTTATTTAGTAAATATTGTCTTAAATCCCCAAAAAGTCAGTTTAGTTGGTGCGCTTGACTCAATAATTCACCTGTTTCCCTCATTCAAAATCCATACAAAGGAATCCCAAAAGTTACCAATAAAATTAATAAAACTCTTTCTAAAGACAGACATCTAGTGGAAGCCCTAGGAACTGCAATCTGGGAGGTGTTCCTTTGATTTTCCCATAAACAAGCATTTGAATGGGCAGATGTCAACAAAACAAAATCTGGATGGATTCTCCTTGGTTTTTCAGCTGCCATATCAGTTCTCTTATACTCAGACATTATTTTAAGTTTTTAAACTTCAGAGTTTATGTAATACTACCAATTATATGCATATCCCAGCTTCTGGGCCTGAATAACAAGCAATTTACTTTGGGCATGTCAACCACCTGAATACTGCCCCCGACCCTCAAGAAGTGAACTGTTTTGTTGGTTAAGGACTTGTAGGTAAAGGTCTACCTACACCTGTTGTATTTGACGCATGTGACAAATAAAATGTTATTTCAAACCGTTTTCTCCATACTGAACGAACCCCTGTTTGTCTGTTCCCTCAGATCTCCTACATGATCTCAGCCTGGGCCAGGATGTGTAAGATCCTGGGGAAAGAGTTCCAGCAGTACCTACCTGTGGTCATGGGGCCCCTAATGAAGACTGCCTCTATCAAGCCAGAGGTGGCCCTCCTGGACAGTAAGTTCTACGCTGGTTGGATGTTGGAATTGATTTTGGTATACACAGTAGACTCCTATAGAACATTGCAAGCTTCCCATAGTCACTATAGAATCTCAATTATTGAAGTCAAAACCTGATGGAAATGCAATTCAACTGGCTTGCTATGCTTGTGTGAAGGGTAGTGTCCTGTGGCTAACTAAACCTTTTCTCCTGGCTTCCCTCCCCAGCCCAGGACATGGAGAACATGTCTGAGGATGATGGATGGGAGTTTGTGAACCTGGGAGACCAGCAGAGCTTCGGCATCAAGACAGCCGGGCTGGAAGAGAAGGCCACTGCCTGCCAGATGCTGGTGAGACTGGGCGAGGGGCAGTGCTGCTCACACGCCAATAGAACTTCATTTAAACATGGCTGCCGTATTGCTTTAGATTTGGAGTCATTTCCAGTTTAGGGATTAGATCTATTTCCTTTTTCATCCTGGACATTACCCAAACTCTGCTTTCAGGCTAACCCTGTCTCCTTCCCAAGACTAAGAATAAGCTGTCTTGGATTTTAATAAACTCAGCAGGTCTTCTTTCTAAAAGCCTGTCTCTGTGTTCTCCAGGTGTGCTATGCTAAAGAGTTGAAGGAAGGGTTTGTAGAGTACACAGAACAGGTGGTCAAGCTGATGGTTCCTCTGCTCAAGTTCTACTTCCACGATGATATCCTTTTAATGGGAGCGCTCACTACATGTTGAACGTCATGTGTTTTTTGAAGACTGTTGTTGGCTGGGCTGTCTGGCAGGTCTCTGAATGGGACTGTTGTCGTCCACTGTGGTTGGTCCTTGACTGTCCTGTCTGTACGTGTGCGGGTGGCAGCAGCGGAGTCCATGCCCCTGCTGCTGGAGTGTGCGCGGGTACGAGGCCCAGACTACCTCACACAGATGTGGCACTTCATGTGCGACGCCCTCATCAAGGCCATTGGCACAGAGCCAGACTCTGATGTCCTATCAGAAATCATGCATTCGTTTGCCAAGGTAACCCCCCATCCCCCCCCATCCCACATGCTCAGATTATATTGTCTGTAGCATTTCCACACAAATTAATCTAATGAATTTTAAGTTGTAATTAATTTATGATATGGAGAGATGCTGACTGTGGTTGCCCTCCAGTGTATTGAGTTAATGGGAGAGGGCTGCCTGAACAACGAGCACTTTGAAGAGCTGGGAGGGATTCTGAAGGGGAAGCTGGAGGAACACTTTAAGAACCAGGAGTTGAGACAGGCCAAACGACAGGATGAGGACTACGACGAGGGCATGGAGGAAACTTTACAAGACGAGGTGAGCGTTCCTCACGACGGACCTTCTGGGCATTTTAATGACTTGTTAGATGCAAGGTAATGTGGCTGTTAAATCTTCAAGTTTACAGCAATAGTGACTGCACTGATGTGAGCCATGTCAAGTTTGTACTGTCCAGTAGCAGTGTTTGTGTGTTCACACCTGCTTTTTCCAAGTGTTTATTCAGCTCTAGAATGAATCAACATATTTCAGCCTTGTCTTGCATGATGCGTTTCTGCATGAACCAACTGTTCTGTTCCCATTTCCCTGGCAGTGTTTCCTACCATGTGATTGTTGTGTTCTCTGCAGGATGAAAACGATGTGTACATACTGACCAAGGTGTCAGACATTTTGCACTCTGTGTTCAGCAGCTACAAGGAACAAGTGCTGCCGTGGTTTGAGCAGCTTCTACAGCTCATCGTACAGCTCGTGGTGAGGATCGTTCCATCACTCACTCCAACGGACTGACATTAACATGGTCCTTGGTCATGTTCATTAGGGCACACCGTGACACAACCTCGTGGAAAACTAGTGTTTCTAGTCTTCACTGTTTGTCAGTTTTCTTCTATTTGGTGCCTAATGAACATGTCCATGTATGTGGGGTCACATTGGTGTGCCAAACCTGTAGGATTTAATTAACAGAAGCTTGGTGCTGTTACAGGGCTGACCTTTGACCTCTTGCTGTTGTCTCCAGTGTCCTAGCAGGCCGTGGGCAGACAGGCAGTGGGGTCTGTGCATCTTTGATGACGTGGTTGAGCACTGCAGCCCCTCTTCCTTTAAATACGCGGAACTCTTCCTGCGGGCCATGGCCCTGTCGCTGTGTGACACCAGCCCCGAAGTGAGACAAGCTGCAGCCTACGGCGTAGGAGTCATGGCTCAGTACGGAGGAGAGAACTACCGACCCTTCTGCACCGGTACCTGAGACAATCAGGGTCATGTTATCTGTCCAGCTAGTGTCATCAAAGTATTCACACCCCTTAACTTGTTACTTTTAGTTACACGGTGGGATTGAAGTTAATTGTGCTTTTTTTACACAACAACATTTTGGAATAAGTGGAGTTGACTACTTTCTGAAGGCCCTCTATTTATCTAGGAATATGTATCTAACTTGATTACATTGAACCTAGTCAGTGGGCAAATCATGATTTAGACTTGCTCACTTGGCTACAGCCCACTATGGATAGCCTGCTTGTTGCACTGTTGACATGCATCCCATGACATTTGTCTCTGCCTTCTCCTGACTCTGGTTATCCTCTTCTCCAGAGGCACTGCCCACGCTGTTGGGTGTGATCCAGTCTCCAGACTCCAAGGTCAAGGAGAATGTCAACGCCACAGAGAACTGCATCTCAGCCGTGGGCAAGGTCATGAGATTCAGGCCTGAGTGTGCCAATGTCAACGAGATCCTTCCCCATTGGCTCTCCTGGCTGCCACTCAACGAAGACAAGGAGGAAGCTGTGCACACCTTTGACTTCCTTTGTGACCTTATTGAAAGGTGGGGGACTGACTTTAATATTACTGATTTGGTTTGTGTTCATTAGGCTCCAAATGGCTGGAAACTGACAAACCGGGAGTTGTCTAATGCAACTTGGCCAATAAAACATTTATTTAGTGTTCTGTTGCTTAGCTTTTAGACGTTTTACATTGTCGCCTAATGAACATGACCCAAGTGTTGCAGCTGATATGTCTATGGTATAGATGTTCTCTTTGTTAATGCATTTTCCTTCCAACAGCAACAATCCTATTGTCCTTGGACCAGACAATGCAAATCTTCCCAAGATATTCCAGATCATCGCTGAAGGGGTCGCCAACGAGTCGGTCAAGAGTGAGGATGCATGCAGCAAGAGATTGGCAAATGTCATCCGCCAAGTACAGGTGAGGGAATGCTCTACTTGCCGGAGTTTGTTCAATCTGGGAACTTCTGCTTTTTGAGCCAAGCATTGAGGAATACTGAATATTGGCGTAAACCAAACCGAGGTTCATTTGAACCACCTTGTCAGTGTCCCACATTGACATGTCCTAGGTCTAGTCGTCAGTCAGCAGTTTCTTCATCTAAAAGCTTCTTGTGTCCCCCTCCAGGGTTCTGGAGGACTGTGGACCCAGTGTGTTACGATGCTGAATGAAACTCAACAGAAGGCCATCCAAGACCTCCTCAACACTGCTTGAGAAGCCTTATCCCCTTCCTTTGTTGGAAAACAACAAGACCATGTTTAAACATCTAGCTCCTGGATCTCCTCCTTCCTAGATCACCATCTCCCTCCCCATCTCCTTTTCCATCTCTGATCTGTAGCGTGTGTGGACTTCACTGCAGCCTCCTGCTGTCCCCCTCCCTATCCAGTCAGTCTCCCCTGCACTCGACTAACTGTAGGGACCAGGTTGATTTGTCTGAGGGACTGTCAATAAGACCCTGCCCCCTCCAGAGGATGACCCCTCCCCTTTAAGTCAATAATGTGTTAACGCCCACTGGAGTGGTCTATACCCTCTTCTTCCTGAATCCTGATGGTTGGAGCGTTGTTGGCCTCACTTCCACAAAGGGAAAACAAATGAACACAAGTATTAATTCAGTTTCCTCTCCATCCTGTTAAACTGTTCAGAATCATCTGGTCTTTTGATGAAATTGACTTAACCCTTTCCACGACAAGTTTAACTGGTGTAGTTGTGCTCTGGAACCATGTGAAAATGTCATTTTCCCCAGCTGTAATAAACTCCTAGAAGTATCAGACTTGGTAGGACCCAGCTGCTGTATGAGGAGTGTTGACTAGAGGACTGGGGAATGGAAGAGGGGCGTGTGTACATGTCAAGGGGTGACCACTTCCTGCCTCTGAATTTTGTTTTTTTGTTTAGGCTTTTTTTGTTTCTCTTTCTGACAGAGCCGCACGGTGGCACCTGGAGGACACGGCCTCTGTATGCCGTTGGCTCACTGATCTGAACCTGTCTATTCTCAAGACTAACAGCATGTGTCAGTGGCTAACTCAAGCTCTCCTTTAATAAATGAGTGAGAAGAAATCATGATTGTCTGTCTAGGAGATTTAAAACAAACCCTTTATGGGTGTTATTTTCCTTTCCCTGAAACCCTGTATAAATGTAGGTTTGTTTTTCATGAAGGTTTACACCAATTGAATGAAGTTGGTTTAGGATTAAGTGTCTTAGCCACAATGTGCTGGGTTATAGACATGTAGACGCATGGAATAGACGTAATGTGTGCATCCATCCTCAGCTAACATTTGGTTTAGAACCTTAGCACCCCTGCAGATATTTGGTGGATGTCAACAATACATTTCAGATTGGCAGAATTTGTCATAATGCATTAATATAATGCATGGGTTGTCACTTTCACTGCAATGTAGGTTTATTATACATTATTGAAATAAGGAAAGTTGATTTTTACCCTGAACAAAAAATAAACCAAATGCAACAGTTAAATTTTACGGAGTTCAGTTCCTGTCAGTCAATTGAAATAAATTGGGCCCTAATCTGGATTTCACACGACTGGGAATATAGATATGCGTCTAGTTAGATACATTTTAAAAAGGTATTGAGGTATGTGCGTGGATCAGAATACCAGTCCGTATCTGGTGTGACCACTTGTCTCATGCAGCACAACACCGCTCCTTCGCGTGGAATGTTGACACTTCAATGGTTGTGCGACGTTTCTGGCTATTGGCGCGAACTGGAACACGCTGTCGTACACATCGATCCAGAGCATCTGAAACATGTTCAATGGGTGATATGTCTGAGTATGCATGCCATGGCAGAACTGACACCGCTTCCAGGAATTGCTTCCAGATCCTTGAGACATGGGGCAGTGCGATATCATGCTGAAACATTAGGTGATGGCAATGCGCCTCATCAAAGTATATTTTTGCTTTCAAATTACCATCGACAAAATGCATTTGAGTTTGTCTGTAGTTTATGCCTGTGTAAAGGATGTGAAACTGCTTGCTAGTTGGCGGTGGTGCGCGCTAAATAGCGTTTCAATCCGTGATGTCACTTGCTCTGAGTAGCAAAAGCCAAGACTGCAAGGGAGCGATGGGTAACAGTTGGGTGTCAGTTGTTGTGTGCAGAGGGTCCCTGGTTTGCCCGGGTATGGTCCAAAGTTATGTTACACCTGCCCATATAACCCCAAAGCCTCCATGGGGCACTCTTCACCTTGAACAGAGTGGCCATCAAAGCTGAACATTTGCGACACGACTGCAGTCAGGACAACACCCCGATGAGGACGACGAGCACGCAGTTTTGTGGAGAGATTCTTCAGTTGTGCAAACCCGCAGTTTCATCGGGTGTCTGGTCTCAGATGATCTGCAGGTGAAGAAGCCGGTTAAGGAAGTCTTGGCCTGGCGTGGTTACACTTGGTAGAGAAATTAGCATTCAATTAATTTTAATTTCGTTCTGCCCCTGAACAAGGCAGTTAACCCACTGTTCCTAGGCCGTCATTGAAAATAAGAATTTGTTCTTAACTGACTTGCCTAGTTAAATAAAGGTTACATTTTTTTTAAACAAAAATGTGTATGTAACTCCCAAAATAAAGGAAACACTTGAGTAACCAATGGATATAAAGTATATTGAAAACAGGTATGGTTCCTGAGTTAATTAAGCAATTAACATACCATCATGCTTAGGGTCATGCTTAGAAATGCCCAGTTCCCCGTTATTTGGCTACCATGGCTAGAAGAAGAGATCTCAGTGATTTTGATCAGAGAGGAAGAAGCGAAGAGAAATGGTCCAATCCCATCAAAATCTGTCCATGTGGGGATACTACATTCTGTTTATTAAGCAGACCTCCTGCCTTCTCACCTTTGGGACATCGACTCCCATTGTTAGGGCGGAGACAACATCTCTTCATTATATTCTGCTTTGAAAGAGAGGTCTGAAAGGAGCATAGGGTGTTTAAAAGGTATGTGTGTCTGTCTCAGTCACCAGGCTCAACCCTATTGGACACTTATGTGAGATTCTGGAGCGCCGCCTGAGAAGGGTTTTCCACCACCATCAACAAAATGATGGCATTCCTCCAAAAGAGTTCCAGACTCTTCTACAATCTATGCCAAGGTGTACGGAAGCTACGCCCTATTCAGACACTTTATGTTGGTGTTTCCTTTATTTTGGCAGTTAGCCACCTGTACCTGCCCTTATATTAAAGGACCCACCAGAGGGGAATGCCACCCTTATTTCAATGTAATTCCTGCTTAAGAGCGGAAATGCTTGTTTAGGTTTCTGAATAATGACGCAGACTACATATAGACCTGCATATTCATGAACTGTGGGTGGGAAGGAACGTCATGGTGACTTCCACGTGGAGTGGACAAACATCAACAAATAGGTAACTGACCGCTGTCAGTGTAGCTGCCTTGCTAAGATAATGTTAAAGTTATGTTGCTGTTTTTTTAACTATACCGTATTCAAAAGATTAGGCTATTCTGGAACTATAGTTGTCATAAACATTTAGGGAAAAGCATTGCCACAGATGGAAACCAGTAACTTTAACTTCACATTCTATTGTTATCTCCACAGTTTGGGCATCTTCAATTATATGCTTTTCTCCATTGTAAAGAACACAGTGCAACCTTTGGTAGGTAAGTCATTGAGCAAAGCCAAGTCAGAAATGATCAATGTGCAAAACCAAGTCATATATATATATATACTATGAACCTCTGCCTATATATATATTAATTTAGTCAAGTCCTATGTAGTCATTGTGTCACACCCTGATCAGTTTCAGCTGTCTTGTGCTTGTCTCCACCCCCCACCAGGTGTCTCCTATTTTTCCCCATTATCCCCTGTGTATTGATACCGGCCTTTTCTGTTTGTCTGTTGCCAGTTTGTCTTGTGAGGTCTTACCAGTGTGTTTCCTGTTTTCTAGTCTTTCCGGTTCCAACCTTCCTGCCTGCTGTTCTGTCCCTTTTTGACTCTGCCTTGGACTATGAACCTCTGCCTGCCCCTTTGGATGCCCCTTGGTTATAATAAATATTCTGACAACTGAACCATCTGCCTCCTGTGTCTGCATCTGGGTCATATCCTGAGTGGTGATACATTGATCAAAGCCAAGTTGTGTTTATATATATATATATATATATATATATATATATACAGTCATTGAGCACAGCCAAGTCTTATAAACTCTGCAAAAAATAAATGTCCTCTCACTGCATTTTATTTAAGTCAAACTTAACGTGTAAATATTTGTATGAACTTAACAAGATTCAACAACTGAGACAAACTGAATAAGTTCCACAGACATGTGACTAACATAAATTGAATAATGTGTCCCTGAGCAAATGGGGGGTCAGAATCAAAAGTAACAGTCAGTATCTGGTGTGGCCACCAGCTGCATTAAGTACTGCAGTGTATCTCCTCCTCATGGAGGTAGAGTTGGTTTTCTGGGTGACGGCCAGGAGCTCGTACCCGGGACGAGGTACGCAGCCATGGTGTCCTCAAGCCTGGGGATCCCCTGGGGTCGTCTGCCGTCCACTCTGGTGAATGGGGTGTAAAGCTTTTTGCCGGCTCCCAGTGGCACCACCGCCCTTTTTGGTCTAGAGTAGGGGCCGCCCTCCATCATATCTACTTCCGGGTTGGAGAGAATGGAGGGCAGCGTGATCTCCAGCCATCTCGCTCAATGAGCCCTGGAAAATCAGAGCGCAGAGAGGCTGTTGCGTAGGAGGGGGCTGCTGAAATTTCAGAGCCCGTCTCTTCCTCGCCCAAGGATGAGAAAAACCTTGCACTCTCCATTGGGAGGGGGGGTTCGAGAGAAAAATCCAAACACTTCCCAATATCTTCGTCTTCTCTAGAGACAACATGCTAGGGCATTCCGGGGGATCTGTGAGGCCGCCCCTAGCGTGCTGTTGTAACGGATGTGAAACGGCTAGCTTAGTTAGCGGTGCGCTCTAAATAGCGTTTCAATCGGTGACGTCACTTGCTCTGAGACCTTGAAGTAGTAGTTCCCCCTTGCTCTGCAAGGGCTGTGGCTTTTGTGGAGCGATGGGTAACGATGCTTCATGGGTGACTGTTGTTGATGTGTGCAGAGGGTCCCTGGTTCGCGCCCGGGTATGGGCGAGGGGATGGTCTAAAGTTATACTGTTACACTGTGATCCTAGGCACACAAAACATAAGTTGTGTGAGTCTACAGTCGCCATAGTGGAGCAGCGACACTGAGCTCATAAAAGAGCTTTTGGGTTGGGTGGATATGGTATGCTCATTTAGAAAGACGACGTCGAGGACTTGGAGATCGACAGCAGGTTCGTCCTGAGACTTATCTTCTTAGCTTCTTCAGTCCAGTCGCTGAAGATAATGGGAGGCTGATTGAGGGGAAGCATCCTGTACTCCCATTGGCTGCAGTTGGGTGCATAATTTTCTCTCAGGCTATTCGCTGCCTCGGCAGCAGGGTAAACCACCTCAGAGCAGAGCTCCCCTATGGGGTGGGGCTCCACGTTATAGAACATGAATCATGATCTGTGGTTGAAAATATGCTGCGTTCAAAACAACTGGCAATTCTAAAAAATAAACCATGATGTCAGTGATCCTCAGGTCGGAAAGTCAGAGCTCTAGAAATGGTCCCGAGTTCCCCAATTGGAAGAATTAAATGAAGAATTAAATGACCATTCAAACAATTTGTTCCCCCATTTCTTTTCTGATGAACCGTTGTTTAGAATGCACTGAAGTCTGAGACTTCCAAGCTCTGAGTTGTTTTAAAGGTGGCATTAATTCTCCATTTCAACCTAATGATATTCTACCGTGGGTGCCAGGAGTGGAGATGGCCAGTGTCACTATCAAATCAAATTTTCTATCAAATAATTTTTTGGGGTCACATGTGCAGAACACAACAGGTGTAGTAGACAATGTACTACATAAGTCAATGTACAGGGATACATAAGTCAATGTACAGGGATACATCAATTACAGGGATACATTTGTATGGGAGCCCAATGTGGGATCAACAATGCAGTTCAAGAAATAGTTAAACTATTATTTACCAAATAAAACAAAGTTTAAAATTCAATAAAAAGTAATACAATAAAATATCAATAACGAGGCTTTATACAGGGACTACCAGTACCGAGTCAATGTACAGGGATACATAAGTCAATGTACAGGGATATATAAGTCAATGTACAGGGATACATAAGTCAATGTACAGGGATACATAAGTCAATGTACAGGGATATATAAGTCAATGTACAGGGATATATAAGTCAATGTACAGGGATATATAAGTCAATGTACAGGGATATATAAGTCAATGTACAGGGATATATAAGTCAATGTACAGGGATATATAAGTCAATGTACAGGGATATATAAGTCAATGTACAGGGATATATAAGTCAATGTACAGGGATACATAAGTCAATGTACAGGGATATATAAGTCAATGTACAGGGATACATAAGTCAATGTACAGGGATACATAAGTCAATGTACAGGGATACATAAGTCAATGTACAGGGATACATAAGTCAATGTACAGGGGGATACATAAGTCAATGTACAGGGATACATAAGTCAATGGACTAAAGATGAGCTTCCACCATATTGTTTTCACCTGTCAAGTCTTTCCAATCAGTGCAGGTAAGAGGACAGATTTTTAAGCAATTGAGGCAAGCAAATAAATTGAAATGTGCTTGGTCTAACTACTGTTATGCACCTTATTAAAGCGGCAATCTGCTATTGGTACATACATTTTTGGACTTTTGAATTAATTATATATACATCCATTGATTCTTAAAGACTATAAATTCTAATTGCACTATGAGATTACAACTGTCAACCCCATCAGAACCCAAAATATAAGCTTGTTTTATTCCATTGTTTTTAAATGTGTAATTGTAAACAAACACTGTATAGCCTTAAACCATGGCTAAAACTATCATTTTGATATCATGGATGGTGGTGCATCCATAGCTCTGTCTATAAATGTGAGTGTGGTTACATTTTTCCAGCCCCATTCCTCAGCTGTTTACCAAATCAGTGGTGCTCACTTTGTTGTCTGAACTGTAGATTGCCCAGATGGTTGCGTTCATACAGGCAGCCCAATTCTGATCTTTTTTCCACCAATTTGGTCTTCTGACCAATCAGATCAGCTCTGAAAAAGATCTGATGTAAAAAGATATGTTGTGATTGGTCAAAAGACCAATTAGTGGAACAAAAATCAGAACGCAGCTGCCTGTATAAACTCAGCATTTGTGACTTTATGAAAAAATGGCCACCTCCCCTTATTATCTCATGCTGTTTAGTTTCACTTTCTCTTTGCTATTAAAACAGATCACTTTAAGCCACAACTGCAGTACAGTCAACAGAAAAGTTACCCATAGCTGCAGGGTAAGTCTATTTTCCTCATTTCATTTGACAATTCATGTTCAATATGAATACCATCAACTATCATTTACAGTTGGGTGGGTGTCGTGAAAGGTTTTGTGATAGAATATTAAATGATATCTACAGCAGGAATAAAACAGTACACTTGGTTATGTGGAAACTGGTAGTGCAGAATTGAATGGAATGTTTTTTAGGTGAGTAATTCTATGAATGTAGAATAGAACAGAGGCAGTAAGTACATTTACAATAACACATTACTTTCACTGTCTAATTCCAAGAAATCATGTGGTCCAGTGGAAGGAGTGAGGTGGTGAAGTGCTGGAGAGCTGCATACTGTGAAACATAAGAGAGTGAAAGTGAAAGTTTAGAATGTGAAATAGCTTCATGCTGATGTATGCAGTTCACACCATGGAGAAAGATCAAATCTAATGTTATTGGTTGCATACATATATTTAGCAGATTTTATTGCAGGTGTAGCGAAATGCTTGTGTTATCCAATCTAGTAATATCTAACAATTCACTACAATCAAAAAGTAAAATAATGGAATTATGAAATATATAAGACAGATGGTTTGCACACTGGTTGATGTACATGTTTTCCTATACTGAATGTATCTATCTAGACTAATAAACCCCTTTGTCTGTTCTTTCACTTTCTATAGATCCATGTTGGAACGCAGAGGTAATTTTCAACAGGACTCTTTTGTATAATATAATATTTTGATGAAGGGGTGCACTATAAAGTAAATGGTTAAACCTACAATGCTCTTATAGCTGGCTGAACTATGAACCAACTATCCATTGTGCCAATTAACAAAAACATTAACATTTATCAATGACCTTTCTTGACCTTAAATCAGTGGCACACAAGATGAAGTACTACACAGTTGAGACTGGCAATACTTTGGCTTCTCATATTCAGTTTATGAGACGACTCAACAACACCACAAGATGTTTTACGGAAGTCGAGTCGCCAGAGGAGAGTGATGTCATCATGGCTTTCTGTCCCATCGTCTCCCGCGCTGGGACTGATATTGAAGCAGCACTGCAACAGATTCCAAGTACAGTAACTCATCCCAAATATGACTTCCTAAACAATGTTATTTCCCTCTATACCAGATATTCTCTTTCTACACCAGTTTTCCTCAAATGTACCAACGGCATGAATGACATGACTACATTGTTTATTTGAGAGGCTTATTGGTTTATTTTGACATATTCCCACATTCTCTTTCTTGACAGAGGGTAAAGATGTCATTCTGGTAGTACTGCATCACATCTTCAACCCAGACTACACTGTACCTTTCAGCAGCAGACTAGTGACCAGAAGTGATGTCATACTCACAGTGGACTGTCTGTTCCATGAGAGCCTGGGAGGACTACTGGACTGTCCTCGCAATGATGCAGCAGTCAGAAATATTAGGCAGAAGTTTGACACAGTGGACTGTCTGTTCCATGAGAGCCAGGGACTACTGGACTGTCCTCGCAATGATGCAGCAGTCAAAAACATGAAGCAGAAGCTTTACAATGTATGATGTCAATTAATCATCATTTTGAATACAGTATCTCTGTATTTGATGTACTCATTCTTCCTCTCCTTCATTTTACAGACCAGAAGTTGTGGCTTTCTAGCTTGGATTCTAAACGGTGTCATGGTATGTCAAATCATTGCAAATTATAAAAGTAATTATACATCATCAACTACTATAATGAACAAAAATATAAACTCAACATGCTACAATTTCAAAGATTTGACTGAGTTATAGATCATATAAGGAAATCAGTCAAATTGAAATAAATTAATTAATGGAGCTGTTAAACAACAGTCAGAACTGTTGTGGATCTGACACAAGTCATTATTCTCTTTCCAGTGGGCAGTGTCTTCAGGCTACAACTACGTTTTCATTCACAGTAGGTTCTATTGTGTGGTCATTCATGTGGTCAATGTGATACAGTAATCATCACAGGTCAAATCAGCACTAACATCTTGTGTTTTATGTTTCCTAATCTTTTCAAGATACACGTCCCCCTACAAGGCCTCGTTCTGGCAGTCTATCTGTGATTTGGAGCAATATAATGGTTTGTCAAATCATTGCAAATGATAACACTACAGATGTAGGATCTTAATTTGATCACTCTTTTGTTGCTGAAATGCAAACAAGTAGTGTATTTGCGTTTTAAAAAGGCTTCTAAAGTTTGTAATTTCCACTATGAAGTTTCAGACTTGATTTGCCCTAACAAAGAATATCAACCCCTATAAAAATGTCCATGAACTATAATCCACATAACAATTCACATGTCTTGTTGCTGCAGAATTATAGAAGTGAAACGTATGGATGATGTCTGTCATAATGGAGCTGTTAAACAAGAGTCAGTACTGCTGTAGATCTCACACAAGTCATTTTTCTCTTTCCAGTGCACAGTGTCTTCAGTCTACAGCTACCTCTGTACATGGCTTTTGTATGTGAAGCGGTGCTTCTGGGACAATAATTAGGTTCAAAGTAGGTTGTAGGTTGTCATTCATGTGGTCATTGTAATTATAATAACCATCACAGGTCAAATCAGGACCACTAACATGTTGTGTTTCATGTTTTCTAATCTTTTCAAGATCCACATCCCTCTTCAAGATCTCGTTCCAGAAGTGATGAAAGCAGTTCCACTTTTGTACCAACAATGAATACATGCTAATTGTTTTTATGGATTCCATCTTTAATTTTATGGCCTACTTAAGAAAATGTCTTTACTTTTGATGTTAAGAGCACTTGCAGGTGTAATGTATAGAAATTGGGGCCGATATTAAAAATGTTAATAAAAATGAATGGAAAAGAATAAAGAAGAAACAGGATCTGTGGAAGGGGATGCATCTCAACATCACTGCTAGTTTGCACATACACCAGTGTAGCAAACAGTGGGGGGTAACCTGGGTTGCTTGACGCAAGAAAAACTTGCTAGCCACAAACTCAATACGGATAGCTTTCTCTTTTCGAGGTGTTTGGAACAGGCATACAAAGGCTTGACTTTTTCCAATAGTTCGATGAATAAGCTGAGCTAAGCTAAACATTTGTTTTCACCTTTATTTAACAAGGTTGGCCAGTTGAGAACACCTTTATTTAACCAGGTAGGCCAGTTGAGAACAAGTTCTCCTTTACCACTGCGACCTGGCCAAGATAAAGCAAAGCAGTGCGACACAAACAACACAGAGTTACACACGGTGAGGGAAAAGGCATTTGAACAAAACATTGCATTCTGAGACGTGACCCCTGGTCGGATTGTTGAAGTCAAGATGGCTGTAAACACACAATGGAGAAGAGAGCATTAAGTTCCTTATTCAATCAAATCCTTAAAGGGCAACTCCACCACTTATCAACCTCATTTTCAGCACAATACAAGCACAATACCAGTGTCAACATTCACTATATATACAAAAGTATGTGGACACCCTTTCAGGTGAGTGGATTCTGCTATTTCAGCCACACCCTTTGTTGACAGGTGTATAAAATCAAGCACACAGCCATGCAATCTCCATTGGAAAACATTGGCTGTAGATTGGCCTTACTGAAGACCTCAGTGACTTTCAACATGGCACCATCATAGCATGCCACCTTTCCAACAAATCAATTCGTCAAATTTCTGCCCTGGTCAACTGTAAGTGCGGTTATTGTGAAGTGGAAACATCCAGGAGCAACAACGCCTCAGCCTTGAAGAGGTAGGCCACACAAGCTCACAGAATGGGACCGCCAAGGGCTGAAGCCTGTAGCGCGTAAAAACCCCTCTGTCCTCGGTTGCAACACTCACTACTGAATTTCAAACTGCCTCTGGAAGCAACACAATAACTGTTTGTTGGGAGCTCCATGAAATGGGTTTCAATGACCGAACAGCCACACAGAAGCCTAAGAGCACAATGTGCAATGCCAAGCGTCAGCTGGAGTGGTGTAAAGCTTGCTGCCATTTGGACTTTGGAGCAGTGGAAAGGTGTTCTCTGGAGTGATGAATCATGCTTCACCATCTGGTAGTCCGATGGACCAATCTGGGTATGGCTGATGCCAGGAGAAAGCTACCTGCCCCAATGCATAGTGCCAACTGTAAAGTTTGGTGGAGGAGGAATAATGGTCTGGGGCTGTTTTTCAAGGGAAATCTTAATGCTATAGCATACAATGATATTCTAGACGATTCTGTACTTTGTGGCAACAGTTTGGGAAGGCCCTTTCCTGTTTCAGCATGACAATGCCCCCGTGCACAAAGCGATTTGGTTTGGTGATGATGAATATGTGGAGGAATTGCCGTTGAAATGAAGTTCCTTGTTCAATAAGTGTTCAGCAGTAACATACCATTTTGCTGATATGTTATACAGCCTGAGTAGGAAGTGTACATTCATACAGACGTCTGATACACAGGATCACCAACAACTGAGTGATAGTCTTGTATAAACTGTTATGTGCATGTAACTCTCAAAATAAAGGAAACACTTGAGTAAACGATGAATACAAAGTATATTAAAAGCAGGTGCTTCCACACAGGTGTGGTTTCTTAGTTAATTAAGCAATTAACAATCCATCATGCTTAGGGTCATGTGTAGAAATGCCCAGTTGCCCATTGTTTTGGCTACCATGGATAGAAGAAGAGATCTCATTGACTTTGAACAGAGAGGAAGAGGCGAAGTGAAAGGGTCCAATCCCATGTGGGAATACTACATTCTGTTTATTAAGCAGACCTCCTGCCTTCTCACCTTTGGGACATCGACTTTCATTGTTAGGGCGGAGACAAGAACATCTCTTCATTATATACATATATATTCTGCTTTAAAAGAGAGGTCTCAAAGGATTATAGTGGGTTTAAAGGGTATTTGTGTCGGGTCTGAGTCACCAGGCTCAACCCAATTGGACACTTATGGGAGATTCTGGAGTGGCGCTTGAGCACTGTTCCATCAACAAAACACCAAATCATGGAATTCCTCCCCAAAAATGGTGTTGCATTCCTCCGAAAGAGTTCCAGACACTTGTACAGTCTATGCCAAGGCGCAATGAAATGGTTCTGCTGGCTTGTGGTGTCCCATGTTGGTGTTTCCTTTATTTTGGCCTACCTGTACTTGACCTTATATTAAAGGACCCACCAGAGGACAATGCTGCCCTCATTTCAATGTAATTCCTGCCTACTGCGGGAAATTCTTGTGTTGGATCCACCTCTGAAGAATGACCAGACAATTTACAGGCCTACATATTCACGAATTGTGGGTGGGAAGAAATGTGGTGACTGGTGATTTTTCCACGTGGAGTGGACAAACATCAACAAATAGGTAACTAACAGCTGTTAGTGTAGCTACCTAGCTAGCATGCTAACCTTAGCTAGTTATCTTACTAAACTTAGCTAGTTATCTTACTAACCTTAGCTAGTTATCTTACTAACCTTAGCTAGCTAATGTTATCTGTTGTTGCTGTTTTTTTACTACACCGTATTCAAAAGATTAGGCTATTCTGGAGCTGGACTTGTCATAATCATTTAGGGAAAAGCATGGCCCCAGATGGATACCAGTATCTTTGTCTTCATGTTCTATTGTTATCTCTGAAGATTGGGCATCTTCAATAATAGATGTTTTTATCCATTGTAATGGACACAGTGGAACCTTTGGTAGGTAGTCATTGAGCAAAGCCGAGTCATATATACAGTCATTGAGGAAAGCCAAGTAATAAATAGTCATTGAGTAAAACCAAGTCATAGATACAGTCATTGTGTCACAACCGGATCTATTTCACCTGCCTTGTCCTTGTCCCCACTCCCCACCAGGTGTCTCCTATTTTTTCCCCCATTATCCCCTGTGTATTTATACCTGTGTCTTCTGTTTGTTGCCAGTTCATCTTGTTTTGTCAGGTCTTACCAGCATGTTTTCTAGTCTTCCTGTTTAAGACCTGCCTGCCTGCCGCTGTGGCCCTTTTTGACTCTGCCTTGGACTACGAACCTATGCCTGCCTAGTGTTTTGCAAAAAGTGTGATATAGAATTGAAAAGCAGGAATTGTGTTTGCAATTTTGCAGACTTGGATTAGGGATTTGGTACATGAGTTTCAGGTTTCGGTGATTGCGTTTCAAGTTCCACTTTTAGTGTGTAAACAATTGGGAAAAACTGTAATCAAAAAGTACGAGTGACCTAAGCGACTTTGAGCGTGGTCTGACCGTAGGTGCCAGGCACACCGGTTCCAGTATCCCAGAAACGGCTGGCCTCTTCGGCTTTTCGTGCATAACACTGTCTAGTGTGTACCTGAATGAACGGTTTGACAGACAAAAACACCCAGTCAGCGGCAGATGGAGTGTGCCTCTGGCTATATGTAAATAAATAAAAACACCCAGTCAGCTGCAGATGGAGTGTGCCTCTGGCTATATGTAAATAAATAAAAACACCCAGTCAGCTGCAGATGGAGTGTGCCTCTGGCTATATGTAAATAAATAAAAACACCCAGTCAGCTGCAGATGGAGTGTGCCTCTGGCTATATGTAAATAAATAAAAACACCCAGTCAGCTGCAGATGGAGTGTGCCTCTGGCTATATGTAAATAAATAAAAACACCCAGTCAGCTGCAGATGGAGTGTGCCTCTGGCTATATGTAAATAAATAAAAACACCCAGTCAGCTGCAGATGGAGTGTGCCTCTGGCTATATGTAAAATAAATAAAAACACCCAGTCAGCTGCAGATGGAGTGTGCCTCTGGCTATATGTAAATAAATAAAAACACCCAGTCAGCTGCAGATGGAGTGTGCCTCTGGCTATATGTAAATAAATAAAAACACCCAGTCAGCTGCAGATGGAGTGTGCCTCTGGCTATATGTAAATAAATAAAAACACCCAGTCAGCTGCAGATGGAGTGTGCCTCTGGCTATATGTAAATAAATAAAAACACCCAGTCAGCTGCAGATGGAGTGTGCCTCTGGCTATATGTAAATAAATAAAAGTCAGCAGATGGAGTGTGCCCAGTCAGCAGCTGCAGATGGAGTGTGCCTCTGGCTATATGTAAATAAATAAAAACACCCAGTCAGCTGCAGATGGAGTGTGCCTCTGGCTATATGTAAATAAATAAAAACACCCAGTCAGCTGCAGATGGAGTGTGCCTCTGGCTATATGTAAATAAATAAAAACACCCAGTCAGCTGCAGATGGAGTGTGCCTCTGGCTATATGTAAATAAATAAAAACACCCAGTCAGCTGCAGATGGAAAAAATAAATAAAACACCCAGTCAGCTGCAGATGGAGTGTGCCTCTGGCTATATGTAAATAAATAAAAACACCCAGTCAGCTGCAGATGGAGTGTGCCTCTGCCTCTGGCTATATGTAAATAAATAAAAACACCCAGTCAGCTGCAGATGGAGTGTGCCTCTGGCTATATGTAAATAAATAAAAACACCCAGTCAGCTGCAGATGGAGTGTGCCTCTGGCTATATGTAAATAAATAAAAACACCCAGTCAGCTGCAGATGGAGTGTGCCTCTGGCTATATGTAAATAAATAAAAACACCCAGTCAGCTGCAGATGGAGTGTGCCTCTGGCTATATGTAAATAAATAAAAACACCCAGTCAGCTGCAGATGGAGTGTGCCTCTGGCTATATGTAAATAAATAAAAACACCCAGTCAGCTGCAGATGGAGTGTGCCTCTGGCTATATGTAAATAAATAAAAACACCCAGTCAGCTGCAGATGGAGTGTGCCTCTGGCTATATGTAAATAAATAAAAACACCCAGTCAGCTGCAGATGGAGTGTGCCTCTGGCTATATGTAAATAAATAAAAACACCCAGTCAGCTGCAGATGGAGTGTGCCTCTGGCTATATGTAAATAAATAAAAACACCCAGTCAGCTGCAGATGGAGTGTGCCTCTGGCTATATGTAAATAAATAAAAACACCCAGTCAGCTGCAGATGGAGTGTGCCTCTGGCTATATGTAAATAAATAAAAACACCCAGTCAGCTGCAGATGGAGTGTGCCTCTGGCTATATGTAAATAAATAAAAACACCCAGTCAGCTGCAGATGGAGTGTGCCTCTGGCTATATGTAAATAAATAAAACACCCAGTCAGCTGCAGATGGAATATGTAAAAAATAAAAAACACCCAGTCAGCTGCAGATGGAGTGTGCCTCTGGCTATATGTAAATAAATAAAAACACCCAGTCAGCTGCAGATGGAGTGTGCCTCTGGCTATATGTAAATAAATAAAAACACCCAGTCAGCTGCAGATGGAGTGTGCCTCTGGCTATATGTAAATAAATAAAAACACCCAGTCAGCTGCAGATGGAGTGTGCCTCTGGCTATATGTAAATAAATAAAAACACCCAGTCAGCTGCAGATGGAGTGTGCCTCTGGCTATATGTAAATAAATAAAAACACCCAGTCAGCTGCAGATGGAGTGTGCCTCTGGCTATATGTAAATAAATAAAAACACCCAGTCAGCTGCAGATGGAGTGTGCC
>NW_026283253.1:0-1260 GCF_023373465.1 Oncorhynchus keta | reverse complement strand
AGTCTGTCTGCTGATAGAATGATGGAGGACAGTAACTCCACATCAGTGTCTGCTGGTAGAATGATGGAGAACAGTAGCTCCACATCAGAGTGCTGTCTGCTGATAGAATGATGAGAGAACAGTAGCTCCACATCAGTCAGAGTGCTGTCTGCTGATAGAATGATGGAGAACAGTAGCTCCACATCAGTCTGTCTGCTGATAGAATGATGGAGAACAGTAGCTCACATCAGTGCTGTCTGCTGATAGAATGATGGAGAACAGTAGCTCCACATCAGAGTGCTGTCTGCTGATAGAATGATGGAGAACAGTAGCTCCACATCAGTCTGTCTGCTGATAGAATGATGGAGAACAGTAGCTCCCACAGTCAGAGTGCTGTCTGCTGATAGAATGATGGAGAACAGTAGCTCCACATCAGTCTGTCTGTCTGCTGATAGAATGATGGAGAACAGTAGCTCCACATCAGTCTGTCTGCTGATAGAATGATGGAGAACAGTAGCTCCACATCAGTGCTGTCTGCTGATAGAATGATGGAGAACAGTAGCTCCACATCAGAGTGCTGTCTGCTGATAGAATGATGGAGGTAGCTCCACATCAGCTCTGTCTGCTGATAGAATGATGAGAACAGTAGCCAGTCTGTCTGCTGATAGAATGATGGAGAACAGTAGCTCCCTCATCAGAGTGCTGTCTGCTGATAGAATGATGGAGAACAGTAGCTCCACATCAGTCTGTCTGCTGATAGAATGATGGAGAACAGTAGCTCCACATCAGTCTGTCTGCTGATAGAATGATGGGAGAACTGTCCACATCAGCTGATAGAATGATGGAGAACAGTAGCTCCACATCATCAGAATGATGCTGTCTCAGTTGAATAGAATGATGGAGAACAGTAGCTCCCCATCAGTCTGTGTCTGCTGATAGAATGATGGAGAACAGTAGCTCCACATCAGAGTGCTGTCTGCTGATAGAATGATGGAGAACAGTAGCTCCACATCAGAGTGCTGTCTGCTGATAGAATGATGGAGAACAGTAGCTCCACATCAGTCTGTCTGCTGATAGAATGATGGAGAACAGTAGCTCCACATCAGAGTGCTGTCTGCTGATAGAATGATGGAGAACAGTAGCTAACTCCCCATCAGTCTGTCTGCTGATAGAATGATGGAGAACAGTAGCTCCACATCAGTCTGTCTGCTGATAGAATGATGGAGAACAGTAGCTCCACATCAGTCTGTCTGCTGATAGAATGATGGAGAACAGTAGCTC
>NW_026283252.1:0-1575 GCF_023373465.1 Oncorhynchus keta | reverse complement strand
ACGTCCACATTACAGTACACTATCACAATACAGTATTATCACACTATAGTACACTATCACAATACAGTATTACTATACTATAGTACACTATCACAATACAGTATTACCACACTACAGTACACTATCACAATACAGTACACTATCACAATACAGTATTACCATACTACAGTACACGTCCACACTACAGTACACTACAACACTACAGTATAATAACACACTACAGTACACTACCACACTACAGTACACTACCACACTACAGTATAATAACACACTACAGTACACTATCACAATACAGTACACTACCACACTACAGTATTACCACCCTACAGTACACTACCACACTACAGTACACTATCACACCACAGTACACTACCACCCTACAGTATTACCACACTACAGTACACTACCACACTACAGTACACTACCACACTACAGTACACTATCACACTACAGTATTACCACACTACAGTACACTATCACACTACAGTATTACCACACTACAGTACACTATCACACTACAGTACACTGCCACACTACAGTACACTACCACACTACAGTACACTACAACACTACAGTACACTACCACAATACAGTACACTATCACAATACAGTATTACCATACTATAGTACACTATCACAATACAGTATTACCATACTACAGTACACGTCCACACTACAGTACACTACAACACTACAGTATAATAACACACTACAGTACACTACCACACTACAGTACACTACCACACTACAGTATAATAACACTCTACAGTACACTATCACAATACAGTACACTACCACACTACAGTATTACCACCCTACAGTACACTACCACACTACAGTACACTATCACACTACAGTACACTACCACACTACAGTACACTACCACACTACAGTACACTACCACACTACAGTACACTATCACACTACAGTATTACCACCCTACAGTACACCACCACACTACAGTACACTATCACACTACAGTACACTACCACACTACAGTATTACCACACTATAGTACACTACCACACTACAGTACACTACCACACTACAGTACACTACCACACTACAGTACACGTCCACATTACAGTACACTATCACAATACAGTATTACCACACTATAGTATACTATCACAATACAGTACACTACTACACTACAGTACACATCCACATTACAGTACACTATCACACAACAGTATTACCACACTACAGTACACTATCACAATACAGTATTACCACACTACAGTACACTATCACAATACAGTACACTATCACAATACAGTATTACCACACTACAGTACACTATCACAATACAGTACACTATCACAATACAGTATTACCATAATATAGTACACTATCACAATACAGTATTACCACACTACAGTACACATCCACATTACAGTACACTATCACAATACAGTATTACCACACTACAGAACACTATCACAATACAGTATTACCACACTACAGTACACGTCCATATTACAGTACACTATCACAATACAGTATTACCACACTACAGTACACGTCCACATTACAGTACACTATCACAATACAGTATTACCACACTATAGTACA
>NW_026283251.1:0-67964 GCF_023373465.1 Oncorhynchus keta | reverse complement strand
TCTATTATATTATGACAGACCAGCTAGATCTACTGTCTCTATTATAATATGACAGACCAGCTAGATCTACTGTCTCGATTATATTATGACAGACCAGCAAGATCTACTGTCTATATTATAATATGACAGACCAGCTAGATCTACTGTCTCTATTATAATATGACAGACCAGCTAGAACTACTGTCTCTATTATAATATGACAGACCAGCTAGATCAACTGTCTCTATTATATTATGACATACCAGCTAGATCTACTGTCTCTATTATATTATGACAGACCAGCTAGATCTACTGTCTCTATTATATCATGACAGACCAGCTAGATCTACTGTCTCTATTATATTATGACAGACCAGCTAGATCTACTGTCTCTATTATAATATGACAGACCAGCTAGATCTACTGTCTCTATTATATTATGACAGACCAGCTAGATATACTGTCTCTTATATTATTACAGTCCAGCTAGATCTACTGTCTCTATTATATTATGACAGACCAGCTAGATCTACTGTTTCTATCATATTATGACAGACCAGCTAGATCTACTGTCTCTATTATGTTATGACAGACCAGCTAGATCTACTGTCTCTATTATAATATGACAGACCAGCTAGATATACTGTCTCTATTATAATATGACAGACCAGCTAGATCTACTGTCTCTATTATCATATGACAGACCAGCTAGATCTACTGTCTCCCATTATATTATGACAGACCAGCTAGATCTACTGTCTCTATTATATTATGTCAGACCAGCTTGATCTACTGTTTCTATTATAATGTGACAGACCAGCTAGATCAGCTGTCTCTATTATATTATGACAGACCAGCTAGATCTACTGTCTCTATTATAATATGACAGACCAGCTAGATCTACTGTCTCTATTATAATATGACAGACCAATAGATCTACTGTCTCTATTATAATATGACAGACCAGCTAGATCTACTGTCTCTATTATAATATGACAGACCAGCTAGATCTACTGTCTCTATTATATTATGACAGACCAGCTAGATCTACTGTCTCTATTATAATATGACAGACCAGCTAGATCTACTGTCTCTATTATAATATGACAGACCAGCTAGATCTACTGTCTCTATTATATTATGACAGACCAGCTAGATCTACTGTCTCTATTATAGTATGACAGACCAGCTAGATCTACTGTCTCTATTATAATATGACAGACCAGCTAGATCTACTGTCTCTATTATAATATGACAGACCAGCTAGATCTACTGTCTCTATTATAATATGTATGACAGACCAGCTAGATCTACTGTTTCTATATAATATGACAGTCCAGCTAGATCTACTGTCTCTATTGTCTCTATTATATTATGACAGACCAGCTAGATCTACTGTCTCTATTATATTATGACAGACCAGCTAGATCTACTGTCTCTATTATAATATGACAGACCAGCTAGATCTACTGTCTCTATTATATTATGACAGACCAGTTAGATCTACTCTCTCTATTATATTATGCCAGACCAGGTAGATCTACTGTCTCTATTTTATGCCAGATCAGCTGGATCTACTGTCTCTATTATATTATGACAGACCAGCTAGATCTACTGTCTCTATTATAATATGACAGACAAGCCAGATCTACTGTCTCTATTATAATATGACAGACCAGCTTGATCTACTGTCTCTATTATAATATGACAGACCAGCTAGATCTACTGTCTCTATTATAATATGACAGACCAGCTAGATCTACTGTCTCTATTATAATATGACAGACCAGCTAGATCTACTGTCTCTATTATAATATGACAGACCAGCTAGATCTACTGTCTCTATTATATTATGACAGATCCAGACCAGCTAGATCCTACTGTCTCGATTATATTATGACAGACCCGGCTAGATCTACTGTCTCTCATTATAATATGACAGACCAGCTAGATCTACTGTCTCTATTATCATATGACAGACCAGCTAGATCTACTGTCTCTATTATATTATGACAGACCAGCTAGATCTACTGTCTCTATTATAATATGACAGACCAGCTAGATCTACTGTCTCTATTATATTATTACAGACCAGCTAGATCTACTGTCTCTTATAATATGACAGACCAGCTAGATCTACTGTCTCTATTATAATGACAGACCAGCTAACAGACCAGCTAGATCTACTGTCTCTATTATATTATGACAGACCAGCTAGATCTACTGTCTCTATTATAATATGACAGACCAGCTAGATCTACAGTCTCTATTATATTATGACAGACCAGCTAGATCTACTGTCTCTATCATATAATATGACAGACCAGCTAGATCTACTGTCTCTATTATATTATGACAGACCAGCTAGATCTACTGTCTCTATTATAATATGACAGACCAGCTAGATCTACTGTCTCTATTATATTATGACAGACCAGCTAGATCTACAGTCTCTATTATAATATGACAGACCAGCTAGATCTACTGTCCCTATTATAATATGACAGACCAGCTAGATCTACTGTCTCGATTATATTATGACAGACCAGCTTGATCTACTGCCTCTATTATAATTTGGCAGACCAGCTAGATCTACTGTCTCTATTATAATATGACAGACCAGCTAGAACTATTGTCTCTATTATAATATGACAGACCAGCTATATCTACTGTCTCTATTATATTATGACAGACCAGCTAGATCTACTGTCTCTATTATATTATGACAGACCAGCTAGATCTACTGTCTCTATTATATTATGACAGACCAGCTAGATCTACTGTCTCTATTATATTATGACAGATCAGCTAGATATACCGTCTCTATTATAATATGACAGACCAGCTAGAACTATTGTCTCTATTATAGTATGACAGACCAGCTAGATCTACTGTCTCTATTATAGTATGACAGACCAGCTAGATCTACTGTCTCTATTATATTATGACAGACCAGCTAGATCTACTGTTTCTATCATATTATTACAGTCCAGCTAGATCTACTGTCTCGATTATATTATGACAGACCAGCTAGATCTACTGTCTCTATTATAATATGACAGACCAGCTAGATCTACTGTCTCTATTATAATATGACAGACCAGCTAGATCTACTGTCTCTATTATCATATGACAGACCAGCTAGATCTACTGTCTCCATTATATTATGACAGACCAGCTAGATCTACTGTCTCTATTATAATATGTCAGACCAGCTAGATCTACTGTTTCTATTATAATGTGACAGACCAGCTAGATCAACTGTCTCTATTATATTATGACAGACCAGCTAGATCTACTGTCTCTATTATAATATGACAGACCAGCTAGATCTACTGTCTCTATTATATGACAGACCAGCTAGATCTACTGTCTCTATTATATTATGACAGACCAGCTAGATCTACTGTCTCTATTATAATATGACAGACCAGCTAGATCTACTGTCTCTATTATAATATGACAGACCAGCTAGATCTACTGTCTCTATTATAATATGACAGACCAGCTAGATCTACTGTCTCTATTATATTATGACAGACCAGCTAGATCTACTGTCTCTATTATATTATGACAGACCAGCTAGATCTACTGTCTCTATTATAATATGACAGACCAGCTAGATCTACTGTCTCTATTATATTATGACAGACCAGCTAGATCTACTGTCTCTATTATAATATGACAGACCAGCTAGATCTACTGTCTCTATTATAATATGACAGACCAGCTAGATCTACTGTCTCTATTATAATATGACAGACCAGCTAGATCTACTGTCTCTATTATATTATGACAGACCAGCTAGATCTACTGTCTCTATTATAATATGACAGACCAGCTAGATCTACTGTCTCTATTATATTATGACAGACCAGCTAGATCTACTGTCTCTATTATAATATGACAGACCAGCTAGATCTACTGTCTCTATTATAATATGACAGACCAGCTAGATCTACTGTCTCTATTATATTATGACAGACCAGCTAGATCTACTGTCTCTATTATAATATGACAGACCAGCTAGATCTACTGTCTCTATTATATTATGACAGACCAGCTAGATCTACTGTCTCTATTATATTATGACAGACCAGCTAGATCTACTGTCTCTATTATATTATGACAGACCAGCTAGATCTACTGTCTCTATTATATTATGACAGACCAGCTAGATCTACTGTCTCTATTATAATATGACAGACCAGCTAGATCTACTGTCTCTATTATATTATGACAGACCAGCTAGATCTACTGTCTCTATTATAATATGACAGACCAGCTAGATCTACTGTCTCTATTATAATATGACAGACCAGCTAGATCTACTGTCTCTATTATATTATGACAGACCAGCTAAATCTACTGTCTCTATTATATTATGATAGACCAGCTAGATCTACTGTCTCTATTATATTGTGACAGACCAGCTAGATCTACTGTCTCTATTATATTATGACAGACCAGCTAGATCTACTGTCTCTATTATAATATGACAGACCAGCTAGATCTACTCTCTCTATTATAATATGACAGACCAGGTAGATCTACTCTCTCTATTATAATATGACAGACCAGGTAGATCTACTGTCTCTATTATATTATGACAGACCAGCTAGATCTACTGTCTCTATTATATTATGACAGACCAGCTAGATCTACTGTCTCTATTATAATATGACAGACCAGCTAGATCTACTGTCTCTATTATATTATGACAGACCAGCTAGATCTACTGTCTCTATTATAATATGACAGACCAGCTAGATCTACTGTCTCTATTATAATATGACAGACCAGCTAGATATACTGTCTCTATTATAATATGACAGACCAGCTAGATCTACTGTCTCTATTATAATATGACAGACCAGCTAGATCTACTGTCTCTATTATATTATGACAGACCAGCTAGATCTACTGTCTCTATTATATTATGACAGACCAGCTAGATCTACTGTCTCTATTATAATATGACAGACCAGCTAGATCTACTGTCTCTATTATAATATGACAGACCAGCTAGATCTACTGTCTCTATTATCATATGACAGACCAGCTAGATCTACTGTCTCTATTATATTATGACAGACCAGCTAGATCTACTGTCTCTATTATAATATGACAGACCAGCTAGATCTACTGTCTCTATTATAATATGACAGACCAGCTAGATCTACTGTCTCTATTATATTATGACAGACCAGCTAGATCTACTGTCTCTATTATAATATGACAGACCAGCTAGATCTACTGTCTCTATTATAATATGACAGACCAGCTAGATCTACTGTCTCTATTATATTATGACAGACCAGCTAGATCTACTGTCTCTATTATATTATGACAGACCAGCTAGATCTACTGTCTCTATTATAATATGACAGACCAGCTAGATCTACTGTCTCTATTATATAATATGACAGACCAGCTAGATCTACTGTCTCTATTATATTATGACAGACCAGCTAGATCTACTGTCTCTATTATATTATGACAGACCAGCTAGATCTACTGTCTCTATTATATATGACAGACCAGCTAGATCTACTGTCTCTATTATATTATGACAGACCAGCTAGATCTACTGTCTCTATTATAATATGACAGACCAGCTAGATCTACTGTCTCTATTATAATATGACAGACCAGCTAGATCTACTGTCTCTATTATATTATGACAGACCAGCTAGATCTACTGTTTCTATCATATTATTACAGACCAGCTAGATCTACTGTCTCTATTATAATATGACAGACCAGCTAGATCTACTGTCTCTATTATAATATGACAGACCAGCTAGATCTACTGTCTCTATTATATTATGACAGACCAGCTAGATCTACTGTCTCTATTATATTATGACAGACCAGCTAGATCTACTGTCTCTATTATAATATGACAGACCAGCTAGATCTACTGTCTCTATTATATTATGACAGACCAGCTAGATCTACTGTCTCTATTATAATATGACAGACCAGCTAGATCTACTGTCTCTATTATATTATGACAGACCAGCTAGATCTACTGTCTCTATTATAATATGACAGACCAGCTAGATCTACTGTCTCTATTATAATATGACAGACCAGCTAGATCTACAGTCTCTATTATATTATGACAGACCAGCTAGATCTACTGTCTCTATTATAATATGACAGACCAGCTAGATCTACTGTCTCGATTATATAATGACAGACCAGCAAGATCTACTGTCTATATTATAATATGACAGACCAGCTAGATCTACTGTCTCTATTATAATATGACAGACCAGCTAGAACTACTGTCTCTATTATAATATGACAGACCAGCTAGATCAACTGTCTCTATTATATTATGACATACCAGCTAGATCTACTGTCTCTATTATATTATGACAGACCAGCTAGATCTACTGTCTCTATTATATCATGACAGACCAGCTAGATCTACTGTCTCTGTTATATTATGACAGACCAGCTAGATCTACTGTCTCTATTATAATATGACAGACCAGCTAGATCTACTGTCTCTATTATATTATGACAGACCAGCTAGATATACTGTCTCTTATAATATGACAGACCAGCTAGATCTACTGTCTCTATTATATTATGACAGACCAGCTAGATCTACTGTCTCTATCATATTATGACAGTCCAGCTAGATCTACTGTCTCTATTATAATATGACAGACCAGCTAGATCTACTGTCTCTATTATAATATGACAGACCAGCTAGATCTACTGTCTCTGTTATAATATGACAGACCAGCTAGATCTACTGTCTCTATTATCATATGACAGACCAGCTAGATCTACTGTCTCTATTATATTATGACAGACCAGCTAGATCTACTGTCTCTATTATAATATGACAGACCAGCTAGATCTACTGTCTCTATTATAATATGACAGACCAGCTAGATCAACTGTCTCTATTATATTATGACAGACCAGCTAGATCTACTGTCTCTATTATAATATGACAGACCAGCTAGATCTACTGTCTCTATTGTAATATGACAGACCAGCTAGATCTACTGTCTCTATTATATTATGACAGACCAGCTAGATCTACTGTCTCTATTATATTATGACAGACCAGCTAGATCTACTGTCTCTATTATAATATGACAGACCAGCTAGATCTACTGTCTCTATTATAATATGACAGACCAGCTAGATCTACTGTCTCTATTATATTATGACAGACCAGCTAGATCTACTGTCTCTATTATATTATGACAGACCAGCTAGATCTACTGTCTCTATTATATATGACAGACCAGCTAGATCTACTGTCTCTATTATATTATGACAGACCAGCTAGATCTACTGTCTCTATTATATTATGACAGACCAGCTAGATCTACTGTCTCTATTATAATATGACAGACCAGCTAGATCTACTGTCTCTATTATATTATGACAGACCAGCTAGATCTACTGTCTCTATTATAATATGACAGACCAGCTAGATCTACTGTCTCTATTATAATATGACAGACCAGCTAGATCTACTGTCTCTATTATAATATGACAGACCAGCTAGATCTAACTGTCTCTATTATATTATGACAGACCAGCTAGATCTACTGTCTCTATTATATTATGACAGACCAGCTAGATCTACTGTCTCTATTATATCATGACAGACCAGCTAGATCTACTGTCTCTATTATATTATGACAGACCAGCTAGATCTACTGTCTCTATTATAATATGACAGACCAGCTAGATCTACTGTCTCTATTATAATATGACAGACCAGCTAGATATACTGTCTCTATATAATATGACAGACCAGCTAGATCTACTGTCTCTATTATATTATGACAGACCAGCTAGATCTACTGTTTCTATTATATTATGACAGACCAGCTAGATCTACTGTCTCGATTATATTATGACAGACCAGCTAGATCTACTGTCTCTATTATAATATGACAGACCAGCTAGATCTACTGTCTCTATTATAATATGACAGACCAGCTAGATCTACTGTCTCTATTATCATATGACAGACCAGCTAGATCTACTGTCTCTATTATAATATGACAGACCAGCTAGATCTACTGTCTCTATTATAATATGACAGACCAGCTAGATCTACTGTGTCTATTATAATATGACAGACCAGCTAGATCTACTGTCTCTATTATATTATGACAGACCAGCTAGATCTACTGTCTCTATTATATTATGACAGACCAGCTAGATCTACTGTCTCTATTATAATATGACAGACCAGCTAGATCTACAGTCTCTATTATATTATGACAGACCAGCTAGATCTACTGTCTCTATTATATTATGACAGACCAGCTAGATCTACTGTCTCTATTATAATATGACAGACCAGCTAGATCTACTGTCTCTATTATAATATGACAGACCAGCTAGATCTACAGTCTCTATTATATTATGACAGACCAGCTAGATCTACTGTCTCTATTATAATATGACAGACCAGCTAGATCTACTGTCTCTATTATAATATGACAGACCAGCTAGATCTACTGTCTCCATTATATTATGACAGACCAGCTAGATCTACTGTCTCTATTATAATATGACAGACCAGCTAGATCTACTGTCTCTATTATAATATGACAGACCAGCTAGATCTACTGTCTCTATTATATTATGACAGACCAGCTAGATCTACTGTCTCTATTATATTATGACAGACCAGCTAGATCTACTGTCTCTATTATATATGACAGACCAGCTAGATCTACTGTCTCTATTATAATATGACAGACCAGCTAGATCTACTGTCTCTATTATATTATGACAGACCAGCTAGATCTACTGTCTCTATTATATTATGACAGACCAGCTAGATCTACTGTCTCTATTATATCATGACAGACCAGCTAGATCTACTGTCTCTATTATATTATGACAGACCAGCTAGATCTACTGTCTCTATTATAATATGACAGACCAGCTAGATCTACTGTCTCTATTATATTATGACAGACCAGCTAGATCTACTGTCTCTTATAATATGACAGACCAGCTAGATCTACTGTCTCTATTATATTATGACAGACCAGCTAGATCTACTGTCTCTATCATATTATTACAGTCCAGCTAGATCTACTGTCTCGATTATATTATGACAGACCAGCTAGATCTACTGTCTCTATTATAATATGACAGACCAGCTAGATCTACTGTCTCTATTATAATATGACAGACCAGCTAGATCTACTGTCTCTATTATCATATGACAGACCAGCTAGATCTACTGTCTCCATTATATTATGACAGACCAGCTAGATCTACTGTCTCTATTATAATATGTCAGACCAGCTAGATCTACTGTCTCTATTATATTATGACAGACCAGCTAGATCTACTGTCTCTATTATATTATGACAGACCAGCTAGATCTACTGTCTCTATTATAATATGACAGACCAGCTAGATCTACTGTCTCTATTATAATATGACAGACCAGCTAGATCTACTGTCTCTATTATATTATGACAGACCAGCTAGATCTACTGTCTCTATTATATTATGACAGACCAGCTAGATCTACTGTCTCTATTATAATATGACAGACCAGCTAGATCTACTGTCTCTATTATAATATGACAGACCAGCTAGATCTACTGTCTCTATTATATTATGACAGACCAGCTAGATCTACTGTCTCTATTATATTATGACAGACCAGCTAGATCTACTGTCTCTATTATAATATGACAGACCAGCTAGATCTACTGTCTCTATTATATTATGACAGACCAGCTAGATCTACTGTCTCTATTATAATATGACAGACCAGCTAGATCTACTGTCTCTATTATAATATGACAGACCAGCTAGATCTACTGTCTCTATTATAATATGACAGACCAGCTAGATCTACTGTCTCTATTATATTATGACAGACCAGCTAGATCTACTGTCTCTATTATATTATGACAGACCAGCTAGATCTACTGTCTCTATTATATTATGACAGACCAGCTAGATCTACTGTCTCTATTATAATATGACAGACCAGCTAGATCTACTGTCTCTATTATAATATGACAGACCAGCTAGATATACTGTCTCTCTTATAATATGACAGACCAGCTAGATCTACTGTCTCTATTATAATATGACAGACCAGCTAGATCTACTGTCTCTATTATATTATGACAGACCAGCTAGATCTACTGTCTCTATTATATTATGACAGACCAGCTAGATCTACTGTCTCTATTATAATATGACAGACCAGCTAGATCTACTGTCTCTATTATAATATGACAGACCAGCTAGATCTACTGTCTCTATTATATTATGACAGACCAGCTAGATCTACTGTCTCTATTATATTATGACAGACCAGCTAGATCTACTGTCTCTATTATATTATGACAGACCAGCTAGATCTACTGTCTCTATTATAATATGACAGACCAGCTAGATCTACTGTCTCTATTATATTATGACAGACCAGCTAGATCTACTGTCTCTATTATAATATGACAGACCAGCTAGATCTACTGTCTCTATTATATTATGACAGACCAGCTAGATCTACTGTCTCTATTATATTATGACAGACCAGCTAGATCTACTGTCTCTATTATAATATGACAGACCAGCTAGATCTACTGTCTCTATTATATTATGACAGACCAGCTAGATCTACTGTCTCTATTATATTATGACAGACCAGCTAGATCTACTGTCTCTATTATATTATGACAGACCAGCTAGATCTACTGTCTCTATTATAATATGACAGACCAGCTAGATCTACTGTCTCTATTATATTATGACAGACCAGCTAGATCTACTGTCTCTATTATAATATGACAGACCAGCTAGATCTACTGTCTCTATTATATTATGACAGACCAGCTAGATCTACTGTCTCTATTGTAATATGACAGACCAGCTAGATCTACTGTCTCTATTATATTATGACAGACCAGCTAGATCTACTGTCTCTATTATATTATGACAGACCAGCTAGATCTACTGTCTCTATTATATTATGACAGACCAGCTAGATCTACTGTCTCTATTATAATATGACAGACCAGCTAGATCTACTGTCTCTATTATAATATGACAGACCAGCTAGATCTACAGTCTCTATTATATTATGACAGACCAGCTAGATCTACTGTCTCTATTATAATATGACAGACCAGCTAGATCTACTGTCTCTATTATATTATGACAGACCAGCTAGATCTACTGTCTCTATTATAATATGACAGACCAGCTAGATCTACTGTCTCTATTATAATATGACAGACCAGCTAGATCTACTGTCTCTATTATAATATGACAGACCAGCTAGATCTACTGTCTCTATTATATTATGACAGACCAGCTAGATCTACTGTCTCTATTATATTATGACAGACCAGCTAGATCTACTGTCTCTATTATATATGACAGACCAGCTAGATCTACTGTCTCTATTATATTATGACAGACCAGCTAGATCTACTGTCTCTATTATAATATGACAGACCAGCTAGATCTACTGTCTCTATTATATTATGACAGACCAGCTAGATATACTGTCTCTTTATAATATGACAGACCAGCTAGATCTACTGTCTCTATTATATTATGACAGACCAGCTAGATCTACTGTCTCTATTATATTATGACAGACCAGCTAGATCTACTGTCTCTATTATAATATGACAGACCAGCTAGATCTACTGTCTCTATTATAATATGACAGACCAGCTAGATCTACTGTCTCTATTATAATATGACAGACCAGCTAGATCTACTGTCTCTATTATCATATGACAGACCAGCTAGATCTACTGTCTCTATTATATTATGACAGACCAGCTAGATCTACTGTCTCTATTATAATATGACAGACCAGCTAGATCTACTGTCTCTATTATAATGTGACAGACCAGCTAGATCTACTGTCTCTATTATATTATGACAGACCAGCTAGATCTACTGTCTCTATTATAATATGACAGACCAGCTAGATCTACTGTCTCTATTATATTATGACAGACCAGCTAGATCTACTGTCTCTATTATATTATGACAGACCAGCTAGATCTACTGTCTCTATTATAATATGACAGACCAGCTAGATCTACTGTCTCTATTATATTATGACAGACCAGCTAGATCTACTGTCTCTATTATATTACGACAGACCAGCTAGATCTACTGTCTCTATTATATTATGACAGACCAGCTAGATCTACTGTCTCTATTATAATATGACAGACCAGCTAGATCTACTGTCTCTATTATATTATGACAGACCAGCTAGATCTACTGTCTCTATTATAATATGACAGACCAGCTAGATCTATAATATGACAGACCAGCTAGATCTACTGTCTCTATTATATTATGACAGACCAGCTAGATCTACTGTCTCTATTATAATATGACAGACCAGCTAGATCTACTGTCTCTATTATATTATGACAGACCAGCTAGATCTACTGTCTCTATTATAATATGACAGACCAGCTAGATCTACTGTCTCTATTATAATATGACAGACCAGCTAGATCTACTGTCTATTATAATATGACAGACCAGCTAGATCTACTGTCTCTATTATAATATGACAGACCAGCTAGATCTACTGTCTCTATTATATTATGACAGACCAGCTAGATCTACTGTCTCTATTATAATATGACAGACCAGCTAGATCTACTGTCTCTATTATATATGACAGACCAGCTAGATCTACTGTCTCTATTATAATATGACAGACCAGCTAGATCTACTGTCTCTATTATATTATGACAGACCAGCTAGATCTACTGTCTCTATTATATTATGACAGACCAGCTAGATCTACTGTCTCTATTATATTATGACAGACCAGCTAGATCTACTGTCTCTATTATATTATGACAGACCAGCTAGATCTACTGTCTCTATTATATTATGACAGACCAGCTAGATCTACTGTCTCTATTATATTATGACAGACCAGCTAGATCTACTGTCTCTATTATAATATGACAGACCAGCTAGATCTACTGTCTCTATTATATTATGACAGACCAGCTAGATCTACTGTCTCTATTATAATATGACAGACCAGCTAGATCTACTGTCTCTATTATATTATGACAGACCAGCTAGATCTACTGTCTCTATTATATTATGACAGACCAGCTAGATCTACTGTCTATTATATTATATTATGACAGACCAGCTAGATCTACTGTCTCTATTATATTATGACAGACCAGCTAGATCTACTGTCTCTATTATAATATGACAGACCAGCTAGATCTACTGTCTCTATTATATTACGACAGACCAGCTAGATCTAGTGTCTCTATTATATTATGACAGACCAGCTAGATCTACTGTCTCTATTATAATATGACAGACCAGCTAGATCTACTGTCTCTATTATAATATGACAGACCAGCTAGATCTACTGTCTCTATTATATTATGACAGACCAGCTAGATCTACTGTCTCTATTATAATATGACAGACCAGCTAGATCTACTGTCTCTATTATATTATGACAGACCAGCTAGATCTACTGTCTCTATTATAATATGACAGACCAGCTAGATCTACTGTCTCTATTATATTATGACAGACCAGCTAGATCTACTGTCTCTATTATAATATGACAGACCAGCTAGATCTACTGTCTCTATTATATTATGACAGACCAGCTAGATCTACTGTCTCTATTATAATATGACAGACCAGCTAGATCTACTGTCTCTATTATATTATGACAGACCAGCTAGATCTACTGTTTCTATCATATTATTAGAGTCCAGCTAGATCTACTGTCTCGATTATATTATGACAGACCAGCTAGATCTACTGTCTCTATTATAATATGACAGACCAGCTAGATCTACTGTCTCTATTATAATATGACAGACCAGCTAGATCTACTGTCTCTATTATCATATGACAGACCAGCTAGATCTACTGTCTCTATTATATTATGACAGACCAGCTAGATCTACTGTCTCTATTATAATATGACAGACCAGCTAGATCTACTGTCTCTATTATAATATGACAGACCAGCTAGATCTACTGTCTCTATTATATTATGACAGACCAGCTAGATCTACTGTCTCTATTATAATATGACAGACCAGCTAGATCTACTGTCTCTATTATAATATGACAGACCAGCTAGATCTACTGTCTCTATTATATTATGACAGACCAGCTAGATCTACTGTCTCTATTATATTATGACAGACCAGCTAGATCTACTGTCTCTATTATATTATGACAGACCAGCTAGATCTACTGTCTCTATTATATTATGACAGACCAGCTAGATCTACTGTCTCTATTATATTATGACAGACCAGCTAGATCTACTGTCTCTATTATAATATGACAGACCAGCTAGATCTACTGTCTCTATTATATTATGACAGACCAGCTAGATCTACTGTCTCTATTATAATATGACAGACCAGCTAGATCTACTGTCTCTATTATATTATGACAGACCAGCTAGATCTACTGTTTCTATTATATTATGACAGACCAGCTAGATCTACTGTCTCTATTATATTATGACAGACCAGCTAGATCTACTGTCTCTATTATAATATGACAGACCAGCTAGATCTACTGTCTCTATTATAATATGACAGACCAGCTAGATCTACTGTCTCTATTATCATATGACAGACCAGCTAGATCTACTGTCTCTATTATATTATGACAGACCAGCTAGATCTACTGTCTCTATTATAATATGACAGACCAGCTAGATCTACTGTTTCTATTATAATATGACAGACCAGCTAGATCTACTGTCTCTATTATATTATGACAGACCAGCTAGATCTACTGTCTCTATTATAATATGACAGACCAGCTAGAGATCTACTGTCTCTATTATATTATGACAGACCAGCTAGATCTACTGTCTCTATTATAATATGACAGACCAGCTAGATCTACTGTCTCTATTATAATATGACAGACCAGCTAGAACTACTGTCTCTATTATAATATGACAGACCAGCTAGATCTACTGTCTCTATTATATTATGACAGACCAGCTAGATCTACTGTCTCTATTATATTATGACAGACCAGCTAGATCTACTGTCTCTATTATATCATGACAGACCAGCTAGATCTACTGTCTCTGTTATATTATGACAGACCAGCTAGATCTACTGTCTCTATTATAATATGACAGACCAGCTAGATCTACTGTCTCTATTATATTATGACAGACCAGCTAGATCTACGGTCTCTATTATATTATGACAGACCAGCTAGATCTACTGTTTCTATCATATTATTACAGACCAGCTAGATCTACTGTCTCTATTATAATATGACAGTCCAGCTAGATCTACTGTCTCGATTATGTTATGACAGACCAGCTAGATCTACTGTCTCTATTATAATATGACAGACCAGCTAGATATACTGTCTCTATTATAATATGACAGACCAGCTAGATCTACTGTCTCTATTATCATATGACAGACCAGCTAGATCTACTGTCTCCATTATATTATGACAGACCAGCTAGATCTACTGTCTCTATTATAATATGTCAGACCAGCGAGATCTACTGTTTCTATTATAATGTGACAGACCAGCTAGATCAACTGTCTCTATTATATTATGACAGACCAGCTAGATCTACTGTCTCTATTATATCATGACAGACCAGCTAGATCTACTGTCTCTATTATATTATGACAGACCAGCTAGATCTACTGTCTCTATTGTAATATGACAGACCAGCTAGATCTACAGTCTCTATTATAATATGACAGACCAGCTAGATCTACTGTCTCTATTATAATATGACAGACCAGCTAGATCTACTGTCTCTATTATATTATGACAGACCAGCTAGATCTACTGTCTCCATTATATTATGACAGACCAGCTAGATCTACTGTCTCTATTATAATATGACAGACCAGCTAGATCTACTGTTTCTATTATAATGACAGACCAGCTAGATCTACTGTCTCTATTATATTATGACAGACCAGCTAGATCTACTGTTTCTATTATATTATTACAGACCAGCTAGATCTACTGTCTCTATTATAATATGACAGACCAGCTAGATCTACTGTCTCTATTGTAATATGACAGACCAGCTAGATCTACAGTCTCTATTATATTATGACAGACCAGCTAGATCTACTGTCTCTATTATAATATGACAGACCAGCTAGATCTACTGTCTCTATTATAATATGACAGACCAGCTAGATCTACTGTCTCTATTATATTATTACAGACCAGCTAGATCTACTGTCTCTATTATATTATGACAGACCAGCTAGATCTACTGTCTCGATTATATTATGACAGACCAGCTAGATCTACTGTCTCTATTATAATATGACAGACCAGCTAGATCTACTGTCTCTATTATATTATGACAGACCAGCTAGATCTACTGTCTCTATTATAATATGACAGACCAGCTAGATCTACTGTCTCTATTATAATATGACAGACCAGCTAGATCTACTGTCTCTATTATAATATGACAGACCAGCTAGATCTACTGTCTCTATTATAATATGACAGACCAGCTAGATCTACTGTCTCTATTATAATATGACAGACCAGCTAGATCTACTGTCTCTATTATATTATGACAGACCAGCTAGATCTACTGTCTCTATTATAATATGACAGACCAGCTAGATCTACTGTCTCTATTATAATATGACAGACCAGCTAGATCTACTGTCTCTATTATATTATACAGACAGACCAGCTAGATCTACTGTCTCTATTATATTATGACAGACCAGCTAGATCTACTGTCTCTATTATAATATGACAGACCAGCTAGATCTACTGTCTCTATTATAATATGACAGACCAGCTAGATCTACTGTCTCTATTATAATATGACAGACCAGCTAGATCTACTGTCTCTATTATATTATGACAGACCAGCTAGATCTACTGTCTCTATTATATTATGACAGACCAGCTAGATCTACTGTCTCTATTATATATGACAGACCAGCTAGATCTACTGTCTCTATTATATTATGACAGACCAGCTAGATCTACTGTCTCTATTATAATATGACAGACCAGCTAGATCTACTGTCTCTATTATATTATGACAGACCAGCTAGATCTACTGTCTCTATTATAATATGACAGACCAGCTAGATCTACTGTCTCTATTATATTATGACAGACCAGCTAGATCTACTGTCTCTATTATATTATGACAGACCAGCTAGATCTACTGTCTCTATTATAATATGACAGACCAGCTAGATCTACTGTCTCTATTATATTATGACAGACCAGCTAGATCTACTGTCTCTATTATATTATGACAGACCAGCTAGATCTACTGTCTCGATTATATTATGACAGACCAGCTAGATCTACTGTCTCTATTATAATATGACAGACCAGCTAGATCTACTGTCTCTATTATATTATGACAGACCAGCTAGATCTACTGTCTCTATTATAATATGACAGACCAGCTAGATCTACTGTCTCTATTATATTATGACAGACCAGCTAGATCTACTGTCTCTATTGTAATATGACAGACCAGCTAGATCTACAGTCTCTATTATATTATGACAGACCAGCTAGATCTACTGTCTCTATTATAATATGACAGACCAGCTAGATCTACTGTCTCTATTATATTATGACAGACCAGCTAGATCTACTGTCTCTATTATAATATGACAGACCAGCTAGATCTACTGTCTCTATTATAATATGACAGACCAGCTAGATCTACAGTCTCTATTATATTATGACAGACCAGCTAGATCTACTGTCTCTATTATAATATGACAGACCAGCTAGATCTACTGTCTCTATTATATTATGACAGACCAGCTAGATCTACTGTCTCTATTATAATATGACAGACCAGCTAGATCTACTGTCTCTATTATAATATGACAGACCAGCTAGAACTACTGTCTCTATTATAATATGACAGACCAGCTAGATCTACTGTCTCTATTATATTATGACAGACCAGCTAGATCTACTGTCTCTATTATATTATGACAGACCAGCTAGATCTACTGTCTCTATTATATCCATGACAGACCAGCTAGATCTACTGTCTCTGTTATATTATGACAGACCAGCTAGATCTACTGTCTCTATTATAATATGACAGACCAGCTAGATCTACTGTCTCTATTATATTATGACAGACCAGCTAGATATACTGTCTCTACTATATTATGACAGACCAGCTAGATCTACTGTCTCTATTATATTATGACAGACCAGCTAGATCTACTGTTTCTATCATATTATTACAGACCAGCTAGATCTACTGTCTCTATTATAATTATGACAGACCAGCTAGATCTACTGTCTCTATTATAATATGACAGACCAGCTAGATCTACTGTCTCTATTATAATATGACAGACCAGCTAGATCTACTGTCTCTATTATATTATGACAGACCAGCTAGATCTACTGTCTCCATTATATTATGACAGACCAGCTAGATCTACTGTCTCTATTATAATATGACAGACCAGCTAGATCTACTGTTTCTATTATAATGTGACAGACCAGCTAGATCAACTGTCTCTATTATATTATGACAGACCAGCTAGATCTACTGTTTCTATCATATTATTACAGACCAGCTAGATCTACTGTCTCTATTATAATATGACAGACCAGCTAGATCTACTGTCTCTATTATAATATGACAGACCAGCTAGATCTACTGTCTCTATTATATTATGACAGACCAGCTAGATCTACTGTCTCTATTATATTATGACAGACCAGCTAGATCTACTGTCTCTATTATATTATGACAGACCAGCTAGATCTACTGTTCCGATTATATTATGACAGACCAGCTAGATCTACTGTCTCTATTATAATATGACAGACCAGCTAGATCTACTGTTTCTATTATAATGACAGACCAGCTAGATCTACTGTCTCTATTATATTATGACAGACCAGCTAGATCTACTGTTCTCTATTATATTATGACAGACCAGCTAGATCTACTGTCTCTATTATAATATGACAGACCAGCTAGATCTACTGTCTCTATTATAATATGACAGACCAGCTAGATCTACTGTCTCAGATTATATCTATTATATTATGACAGACCAGCTAGATCTACTGTCTATATTATAATATGACAGACCAGCTAGATCTACTGTCTCTATTATAATATGACAGACCAGCTAGATCTACTGTCTCTATTATAATATGACAGACCAGCTAGATCTACTGTCTCTATTATATTATGACAGACCAGCTAGATCTACTGTCTCTATTATATTATGACAGACCAGCTAGATCTACTGTCTCTATTATATTATGACAGACCAGCTAGATCTACTGTCTCTAGACTGTCTCTATTATATTATGACAGACCAGCTAGATCTACTGTCTCTATTATAATATGACAGACCAGCTAGATCTACTGTCTCTATTATATTATGACAGACCAGCTAGATCTACTGTCTCTTATAATATGACAGACCAGCTAGATCTACTGTCTCTATTATATTATGACAGACCAGCTAGATCTACTGTTTCTATTATATATTATGACAGACCAGCTAGATCTACTGTCTCGATTATGTTATGACAGACCAGCTAGATCTACTGTCTCTATTATAATATGACAGACCAGCTAGATCTACTGTCTCTATTATAATATGACAGACCAGCTAGATCTACTGTCTCTATTATCATATGACAGACCAGCTAGATCTACTGTCTCCATTATATTATGACAGACCAGCTAGATCTACTGTCTCTATTATAATATGACAGACCAGCTAGATCTACTGTCTCTATTATAATATGACAGACCAGCTAGATCTACTGTCTCTATTATATTATGACAGACCAGCTAGATCTACTGTCTCTATTATATTATGACAGACCAGCTAGATCTACTGTCTCTATTATAATATGACAGACCAGCTAGATCTACTGTCTCTGTTATAATATGACAGACCAGCTAGATCTACTGTCTCTATTATATTATGACAGACCAGCTAGATCTACTGTCTCTATTATATTATGACAGACCAGCTAGATCTACTGTCTCTATTATCATATGACAGACCAGCTAGATCTACTGTCTCCATTATATTATGACAGACCAGCTAGATCTACTGTGTCTATTATAATATGTCAGACGAGCTAGATCTACTGTTTCTATTATAATATGACAGACCAGCTAGATCTACTGTCTCTATTATAATATGACAGACCAGCTAGATCTACTGTCTCTATTATAATATGACAGACCAGCTAGATCTACTGTCTCTATTATAATATGACAGACCAGCTAGATCTACTGTCTCTATTATAATATGACAGACCAGCTAGATCTACTGTCTCTATTATATTATGACAGACCAGCTAGATCTACTGTCTCTATTATATATGACAGACCAGCTAGATCTACTGTCTCTATTATAATATGACAGACCAGCTAGATCTACTGTCTCTATTATATTATGACAGACCAGCTAGATCTACTGTCTCTATTATATTATGACAGACCAGCTAGATCTACTGTCTCTATTATATTATGACAGACCAGCTAGATCTACTGTCTATATTATAATATGACAGACCAGCTAGATCTACTGTCTCTATTATATTATGACAGACCAGCTAGATCTACTGTCTCTATTATAATATGACAGACCAGCTAGATCTACTGTCTCTATTATATTATGACAGACCAGCTAGATCTACTGTCTCTATTATAATATGACAGACCAGCTAGATCTACTGTCTCTATTATATTATGACAGACCAGCTAGATCTACTGTCTCTATTATAATATGACAGACCAGCTAGATCTACTGTCTCTATTATATTATGACAGACCAGCTAGATCTACTGTCTCTATTATAATATGACAGACCAGCTAGATCTACTGTCTCTATTATAATATGACAGACCAGCTAGATCTACTGTCTCTATTATATTATGACAGACCAGCTAGATCTACTGTCTCTATTATAATATGACAGACCAGCTAGATCTACTGTCTCTATTATATTATGACAGACCAGCTAGATCTACTGTCTATATTATAATATGACAGACCAGCTAGATCTACTGTCTCTATTATAATATGACAGACCAGCTAGATCTACTGTCTCTATTATAATATGACAGACCAGCTAGATCTACTGTCTCTATTATATTATGACAGACCAGCTAGATCTACTGTCTCTATTATATTATGACAGACCAGCTAGATCTACTGTCTCTATTATAATATGACAGACCAGCTAGATCTACTGTCTCTATTATATTATGACAGACCAGCTAGATCTACTGTCTCTATTATAATATGACAGACCAGCTAGATCTACTGTCTCTATTATATTATGACAGACCAGCTAGATCTACTGTCTCTATTATATTATTACAGACCAGCTAGATCTACTGTCTCGATTATATTATGACAGACCAGCTAGATCTACTGTCTCTATTATAATATGACAGACCAGCTAGATCTACTGTCTCTATTATAATATGACAGACCAGCTAGATCTACTGTCTCTATTATAATATGACAGACCAGCTAGATCTACTGTCTCTATTATATTATGACAGACCAGCTAGATCTACTGTCTCTATTATAATATGACAGACCAGCTAGATCTACTGTTTCTATTATAATGTGACAGACCAGCTAGATCAACTGTCTCTATTATATTATGACAGACCAGCTAGATATACTGTTTCTATTATATTATGACAGACCAGCTAGATCTACTGTCTCTATTATAATATGACAGACCAGCTAGATCTACTGTCTCTATTATAATATGACAGACCAGCTAGATCTACTGTCTCTATTATATTATGACAGACCAGCTAGATCTACTGTCTCTATTATATTATGACAGACCAGCTAGATCTACTGTCTCTATTATATATGACAGACCAGCTAGATCTACTGTCTCTATTATATTATGACAGACCAGCTAGATCTACTGTCTCTATTATAATATGACAGACCAGCTAGATCTACTGTTTCTATTATAATGTGACAGACCAGCTAGATCTACTGTCTCTATTATATTATGACAGACCAGCTAGATCTACTGTCTCTATTATATTATGACAGACCAGCTAGATCTACTGTCTCTATTATAATATGACAGACCAGCTAGATCTACTGTCTCTATTGTAATATGACAGACCAGCTAGATCTACAGTCTCTATTATATTATGACAGACCAGCTAGATCTACTGTCTCTATTATATTATGACAGACCAGCTAGATCTACTGTCTCTATTATAATATGACAGACCAGCTAGATCTACTGTCTCTATTATATTATTACAGACCAGCTAGATCTACTGTCTCTATTATATTATGACAGACCAGCTAGATCTACTGTCTCGATTATATTATGACAGACCAGCTAGATCTACTGTCTCTATTATAATATGACAGACCAGCTAGATCTACTGTCTCTATTATATTATGACAGACCAGCTAGATCTACTGTCTCTATTATAATATGACAGACCAGCTAGATCTACTGTCTCTATTATATTATGACAGACCAGCTAGATCTACTGTCTCTATTGTAATATGACAGACCAGCTAGATCTACTGTCTCTATTATATTATGACAGACCAGCTAGATCTACTGTCTCTATTATAATATGACAGACCAGCTAGATCTACTGTCTCTATTATATTATGACAGACCAGCTAGATCTACTGTCTCTATTATAATATGACAGACCAGCTAGATCTACTGTCTCTATTATAATATGACAGACCAGCTAGATCTACAGTCTCTATTATATTATGACAGACCAGCTAGATCTACTGTCTCTATTATAATATGACAGACCAGCTAGATCTACTGTCTCTATTATATTATGACAGACCAGCTAGATCTACTGTCTCTATTATAATATGACAGACCAGCTAGATCTACTGTCTCTATTATAATATGACAGACCAGCTAGATCTACTGTCTCTATTATAATATGACAGACCAGCTAGATCTACTGTCTCTATTATAATATGACAGACCAGCTAGATCTACTGTCTCTATTATATTATGACAGACCAGCTAGATCTACTGTCTCTATTATATTATGACAGACCAGCTAGATCTACTGTCTCTATTATATCATGACAGACCAGCTAGATCTACTGTCTCTGTTATATTATGACAGACCAGCTAGATCTACTGTCTCTATTATAATATGACAGACCAGCTAGATCTACTGTCTCTATTATATTATGACAGACCAGCTAGATCTACTGTCTCTATTATAATATGACAGACCAGCTAGATCTACTGTCTCTATTATATTATGACAGACCAGCTAGATCTACTGTTTCTATTATATTATTACAGTCCAGCTAGATCTACTGTCTCGATTATGTTATGACAGACCAGCTAGATCTACTGTCTCTATTATAATATGACAGACCAGCTAGATATACTGTCTCTATTATAATATGACAGACCAGCTAGATCTACTGTCTCTATTATCATATGACAGACCAGCTAGATCTACTGTCTCCATTATATTATGACAGACCAGCTAGATCTACTGTCTCTATTATAATATGACAGACCAGCTAGATCTACTGTTTCTATTATAATGTGACAGACCAGCTAGATCTACTGTCTCTATTATATTATGACAGACCAGCTAGATCTACTGTCTCTATTATATTATGACAGACCAGCTAGATCTACTGTCTCTATTATATTATGACAGACCAGCTAGATCTACTGTCTCTATTATAATATGACAGACCAGCTAGATCTACTGTCTCTATTATATTATGACAGACCAGCTAGATCTACTGTCTCTATTATATTATAATATGACAGACCAGCTAGATCTACTGTCTCTATTATATTATGACAGACCAGCTAGATCTACTGTCTCTATTATATTATGACAGACCAGCTAGATCTACTGTCTCTATTATAATATGACAGACCAGCTAGATCTACTGTCTCTATTATATTATGACAGACCAGCTAGATCTACTGTCTCTATTATAATATGACAGACCAGCTAGATCTACTGTCTCTATTATATTATGACAGACCAGCTAGATCTACTGTCTCTATTATAATATGACAGACCAGCTAGATCTACTGTCTCTATTATATTATGACAGACCAGCTAGATCTACTGTCTCTATTATAATATGACAGACCAGCTAGATCTACTGTCTCTATTATATTATGACAGACCAGCTAGATCTACTGTCTCTATTATATTATGACAGACCAGCTAGATCTACTGTCTCTATTATATCATGACAGACCAGCTAGATCTACTGTCTCTATTATATTATGACAGACCAGCTAGATCTACTGTCTCTATTATAATATGACAGACCAGCTAGATCTACTGTCTCTATTATATTATGACAGACCAGCTAGATCTACTGTCTCTATTATATTATGACAGACCAGCTAGATCTACTGTCTCTATTATATTATGACAGACCAGCTAGATCTACTGTTTCTATTATATTATTGACAGACCAGCTAGATCTACTGTCTCTATTATATTATGACAGACCAGCTAGATCTACTGTCTCTATTATAATATGACAGACCAGCTAGATCTACTGTCTCTATTATAATATGACAGACCAGCTAGATCTACTGTCTCTATTATATATGACAGACCAGCTAGATCTACTGTCTCTATTATATTATGACAGACCAGCTAGATCTACTGTCTCTATTATAATATGACAGACCAGCTAGATCTACTGTCTCTATTATAATATGACAGACCAGCTAGATCTACTGTCTCTATTATATTATGACAGACCAGCTAGATCTACTGTCTCTATTATATTATGACAGACCAGCTAGATCTACTGTCTCTATTATAATATGACAGACCAGCTAGATCTACTGTCTCTATTATATTATGACAGACCAGCTAGATCTACTGTCTCTATTATATTATGACAGACCAGCTAGATCTACTGTCTCTATTATCTACTGTCTCTATTATATTATGACAGACCAGCTAGATCTACTGTCTCTATTATATTATGACAGACCAGCTAGATCTACTGTCTCTATTATATTATGACAGACCAGCTAGATCTACTGTCTCTATTATAATATGACAGACCAGCTAGATCTACTGTCTCTATTATAATATGACAGACCAGCTAGATCTACTGTCTCTATTATATTATGACAGACCAGCTAGATCTACTGTCTCTATTATAATATGACAGACCAGCTAGATCTACTGTCTCTATTATATATGACAGACCAGCTAGATCTACTGTCTCTATTATATTATGACAGACCAGCTAGATCTACTGTCTCTATTATAATATGACAGACCAGCTAGATCTACTGTCTCTATTATAATATGACAGACCAGCTAGATCTACTGTCTCTATTATATTATGACAGACCAGCTAGATCTACTGTCTCTATTATAATATGACAGACCAGCTAGATCTACTGTCTCTATTATATTATGACAGACCAGCTAGATCTACTGTCTCTATTATAATATGACAGACCAGCTAGATCTACTGTCTCTATTATATTATTACAGACCAGCTAGATCTACTGTCTCTATTATAATATGACAGACCAGCTAGATCTACTGTCTCTGTTATAATATGACAGACCAGCTAGATCTACTGTCTCTATTATATTATGACAGACCAGCTAGATCTACTGTCCCGATTATATTATGACAGCCCAGCTAGATCTACTGTCTCTATTATATTATGACAGACCAGCTAGATCTACTGTCTCTATTATATCATGACAGACCAGCTAGATCCACTGTCTCTATTATATTATGACAGACCAGCTAGTTCTACTGTCTCTATTATAATATGACAGACCAGCTAGATCTACTGTCTCTATTATATTATGACAGACCAGCTAGATCTACTGTCTCTTATAATATGACAGACCAGCTAGATCTACTGTCTCTATTATATTATGACAGACCAGCTAGATCTACTGTTTCTATCATATTATGACAGACCAGCTAGATCTACTGTCTCGATTATAATATGACAGACCAGCTAGATCTACTGTCTCTATTATAATATGACAGACCAGCTAGATCTACTGTCTCTATTATAATATGACAGACCAGCTAGATCTACTGTCTCTATTATCATATGACAGACCAGCTAGATCTACTGTCTCTATTATATTATGACAGACCAGCTAGATCTACTGTCTCTATTATAATATGTCAGACCAGCTAGATCTACTGTTTCTATTATAATGTGACAGACCAGCTAGATCAACTGTCTCTATTATATTATGACAGACCAGCTAGATCTACTGTCTCTATTATATTATGACAGACCAGCTAGATCTACTGTCTCTATTATAATATGACAGACCAGCTAGATCTACTGTCTCTATTATAATATGACAAACCAGCTAGATCTACTGTCTCTATTATATTATGACAGACCAGCTAGATCTACTGTCTCTATTATATTATGACAGACCAGCTAGATCTACTGTCTCTATTATATTATGACAGACCAGCTAGATCTACTGTCTCTATTATATTATGACAGACCAGCTAGATCTACTGTCTCTATTATATTATGACAGACCAGCTAGATCTACTGTCTCTATTATATTATGACAGACCAGCTAGATCTACTGTCTCTATTATATTATGACAGACCAGCTAGATCTACTGTCTCTATTATAATATGACAGACCAGCTAGATCTACTGTCTCTATTATATTATGACAGACCAGCTAGATCTACTGTCTCTATTATATTATGACAGACCAGCTAGATCTACTGTCTCTATTATATTATGACAGACCAGCTAGATCTACTGTCTCTATTATAATATGACAGACCAGCTAGATCTACTGTCTCTATTATATTATGACAGACCAGCTAGATCTACTGTCTCTATTATAATATGACAGACCAGCTAGATCTACTGTCTCTATTATATTATGACAGACCAGCTAGATCTACTGTTTCTATTATATTATGACAGACCAGCTAGATCTACTGTCTCGATTATATTATGACAGACCAGCTAGATCTACTGTCTCTATTATAATATGACAGACCAGCTAGATCTACTGTCTCTATTATAATATGACAGACCAGCTGATCTACTGTCTCTATTATCATATGACAGACCAGCTAGATCTACTGTCTCCATTATATTATGACAGACCAGCTAGATCTACTGTCTCGATTATATTATGACAGACCAGCTAGATCTACTGTCTCTATTATAATATGACAGACCAGCTAGATCTACTGTCTCTATTATATTATGACAGACCAGCTAGATCTACTGTCTCTATTGTAATATGACAGACCAGCTAGATTTACATTTCATTTACATTTATCATTTATGACAGACCTCTTAGCTAGATCTACTGTCTCAAATTGGTGCATACACCTTATGACAGACCAGTGGAACTACTTGTCTCTAAATCTTGTAGAATGAGAAGACCAGCTAGATCTACTTCTATCCTATATTCCTTGAAGACCAGCTAGGGTTTCACTGTCTCCAGGAAGGTGGTGATTGACAGACCAGCTGATCTACTGTCTCTAGGGAGTTTGTTCCACCATGGGGGCAGACCAGCTAGAGTTTACTGGGCTCTATTATAATAGTGGTAGGGACGAGCAGGCCAGAGGTGGATGACTGTGCCCTTGTTTGGGTGAGGGCCTGACCAGAGCCTGGAGGTACTGTCTTCCCCTTATAGCTCCGTGGCAGACCATGGTCTAGATCTACTGTCTCTGGAATAGTGGATGACAGACCAGCTAGGTCTACTGTCTCTATTATAGGTTATGACAGACCAGCTGCGATTCTGGATGAGTTGTATTATAATGGACAGACCAGGAGCCCAGCCATCAGCTGTCTGCTATTAATCATGACAGATGACAAGTGCCTGGATTAGGACCTGTCTCTTCCTGTGACAGACCAGCTAGATCTACTGTCTCTATGTTGTATGAGCATGAACCTAGGAACTAGACACCGTCCTGATGTTATTATGAGAAGACCAGCTGTTGTCTCAGGACCACTAGATCTAGGTTCTTAATAGCGCTCTGGGAGGAGGACACAATATTGACAGACCAGTGATGGCTAGTCTCATGGAATGGGCATATTATTACAGTCCTTCCCGGGAGGAAGAGGAGCTCCTGTCTTGCTGAGGTTCAGCTTGACAGACCAGTGATCCTGTCTCCACATTATATGTCTGACAGACATGCAGAGATCTACTGTCCTGGTCATCAGAATGGGGAAAGGACCAGCTTAATTGTCTACTGTCTCTAGCATATAGGACAGACCATGCTAGGTTATTATATTATGACAGACCAAGTGACTTGGTGTATAGCGAGAATAAGACAGACCAGCTAGATCCCTGGGGACACCAGTGGTAGAGCGCGTGGTATGACAGACCAGCCAGATCCACCTGTCTAGGATTATAATATGACAGACCAGCTAGATCTACGTGTCTCTATTATATGCCCAGACCAGCTGGAGAGGAGGTCTGATGGTTCATAATATGACAGACCAGCTAGATCTACTGTCTCTAATATGATGACAGAGGAGCTAGAGACTGTCTCTTTATAATATGACAGACCAGTGATCTACTGCCTCCGTGATATTATGACAAGACCAGCTAGAGCAGCTAGATCTCTGTTGAATGACTAGTCTTGAAGACCTGACTGATTTGGATCAAGAAGGTCATTCTGAGAGAGATATTATGACAGACCAGGACTAGATCTACTGTCTCTATTATATTATGACAGACCAGCTAGATACTGGTCTGTATAATATGACAGAGGGATCCAGTGTAGATTTTTCTCTAATATGCAATCTCGCTCTCTTGAAGACGGGAGGGGCGATCTACCAGTCTCAGGGATGAGTTGATGAGCAGACCAGCTAGAGAAGGTCTCCGGAAATGGTCTGGAGAGAGGAGGGGATAGATCTACTGTCTCTAGGTTGTTATGACAGACCAGCTAGATCTACTGTCTCTATTATTTCATCTGAGAGAGAGGGGAGAAAGAGGTCTCTATTATAGGGTATGACAGTGTGAGCTAGAACTACTGTCTCGTTTGACTTATGCAAACAGGACCAGATGATCTACTGTCTTTTAAAATGGTGACAGAAGTCATCTGCTACTGTCTCTAGAGGAGGGAGGGAGGGGGGGATCTCAGGTCTCTAGGATAAGGTGGCAGACCAGCTAGGGTTAGAGGCAGATGCTTCTCTTTAGAATGGTGACAGACCAGCTAGTGGCTTTATAGCAGAGACAGAGGAGCTAATGTACTGTCTCTAGGGATAAAGGATGACAGACCAGCTAGGGATCTACTTTCTCCATTTAATATGACAGACCAGCTAGATCTAGCCACGGAGCGTCTCTATTGGAGGATAGGGGACAGACCAGCTAGATCTACTGTAAGGGATTATAGGAGGGTTGATGACAGAATCAGCTAGATCTACTGTTGGAGAAAGTTTGAGCAGAGGGAAGAGAAGATAGGATGGAAGACCAGCTAGATCTACTGTCTCTATTATAGACAGACCAGCTAGATTACTGTCGCGATATTATAATATGACAGACAGTGATCTACTGTTGGATTATAATATGACAGAGGGAAAAGGTCTCTACCAGCTAGATCTACAAGGTAGTGTCTCTGTTGGAGGGAGTATGCAATGAGGTTAGTGGAAGAACAGCATCTAGTAAAGATGAGGATCTATTGCCTGCCTTATGAGTATGGGGAAGGTGAGAGGGTACTGTCAATAATATGAGAGACCAGCTAGAAAGAACTGTCTCAGATAATGAGACAAACCAGACTGGGGAGGTTAAAGTCTCTAACGGTGATGACAGACCAGCCTCAGGAAAGGAGCTTATCTCATTATATTATGACAGACCAGGAACCTGGAGATCTATAAATCTCTAAGGATGTTATGACTTGAAAGGGCTGGTAACTGTCTCAGCATGGATATTCATGACAGGAGGCAATAGACAGATGGGTAATATTAGAAGACCAGCTAGACCTACTGTCTCTATGATATCCCGGTGACAGACCAGCTGACCTACTGCTCTCTATTATAACATGACAGACCAGGAGAGATCAGTAGGAGTAGCAGTGTTATCTGTGGTGATCCATGTTTCCGATCTAGTGCCAAGATTATAAGGGATGGAGGGACCAGCTAGATGAACTCTGCCTTGTTGACAGACCAGCTAGATTGGCAGTTCCAGAGGCTACCAGAGACCTGAACCCAGTAGATCTACTGGGACCACCAGGTTATATTGGTGACAGACCAGCTAGATCTACTGTCTGGTCTGTGCAGAGATGAGAGAACAGGGATAGACAGACACATATATTGACAGGCCAGCTAGATCTACGCTAATGCAAGGAAATTGAATGACCAGCGGACTACTGTCTCTAATGTTAGAATGACAGACCAGCAAGAATCTTATTGACTAAAATGATTAAAATGATACAGTACTGCTAAAGAGGCTACTGTCTAGCTGCGTTGTTGACAGACACTAATCAAGTCGTCCGTTGAGTGTAATAATTCTGACAGTGCTGCTATTCTCTATTATAGCTGGCTGGCTAGCATCTCTATTATGTTGTTTACGTTAGATCGTTGATTATATTATGACAGACCAGCTGGCTAGCTAACCTAGGAAATCTCTAGACTACAATATCTTTGAAACAAAGACCAGCTAGATCTACTGCTCTATCAAACAAATGACAGACCAGCTGTAATGAAATGAAAATGTGATACAGACCAGCTGATCTACTGTGATTGAATATGAAACAAAATGTGATACTACCTGTGTCTCTATTGTTGGGTTATTCAGTAGACCAGCTGTCTACTGTCTCTTTATAATTGGCTAGCTAGATCAGATTATATTATGACAGACAAATAGCTGGCTACTGTCTCTATTAAGATAATCACAGACCAGCTAGATCTAAACTACACAATTATCTTATGAAACAAAGACCAGCTAGATCTACTGTCACTGAACTAATATGACAGTTGAGTGAATAGACTACAGTGATGCTATTATAATATGACAGACCAGCGTTGATAGCTCCTGGGCGAATAGCAGTGAAGGCTACGTTAGATCTACTGTCTCTATTATAATTATGACAGACCAGCTAGATACAACTGTCTCTATTATAATATGACAGAATGGCTAGATTATGTAGCTATTATACAGTAAACTAATCTAGTCTACAGTTATGAATAGACAGACAGTGATGCTAATCTGTGTCGTTAGCTATGCGTTAGCTAGCTCCTGTCTCTAATAGCATGAAGGCTAGTTAGATCTACTGTCTCTATATATTATGACAATTATCTCTGATACAATGACAGCTATGTAGCTACTGTCTCTATTATAATATGACAGATTAGCAAATCAACCGTTGTACTATAATGAAATGTAATGAAAAGCTAGACAACCTGCAGAGCGAATATGCGATGACAGACCAGCTAGATCTAACTGTTTCTATTATAATATGACAGACCAGCTAGATCTACTGTCTCTATTATAATATGACAGACCAGCTAGATCTACTGTCTCTATTATCATATGACAGACCAGCTAGATCTACTGTCTCCATTATATTATGACAGACCAGCTAGATCTACTGTCTCTATTATAATATGTCAGACCAGCTAGATCTACTGTTTCTATTATAATGTGACAGACCAGCTAGATCAACTGTCTCTATTATATTATGACAGACCAGCTAGATCTACTGTTTCTATCATATTATGACAGACCAGCTAGATCTACTGTCTCTATTATAATATGACAGACCAGCTAGATCTACTGTCTCTATTGTAATATGACAGACCAGCTAGATCTACAGTCTCTATTATATTATGACAGACCAGCTAGATCTACTGTCTCTATTATATTATGACAGACCAGCTAGATCAACTGTCTCTATTATATTATGACAGACCACCTAGATCTACTGTTTCTATCATATTATTACAGACCAGCTAGATCTACTGTCTCTATTATAATATGACAGACCAGCTAGATCTACTGTCTCTATTGTAATATGACAGACCAGCTAGATCTACTGTCTCTATTATATTATGACAGACCAGCTAGATCTACTGTCTCTATATATATATGACAGACCAGCTAGATCTACTGTCTCTATTATAATATGACAGACCAGCTAGATCTACTGTCTCTATTATATTATTACAGACCAGCTAGATCTACTGTCTCTATTATATTATGACAGACCAGCTAGATCTACTGTCTCTATTATATTATGACAGACCAGCTAGATCTACTGTCTCTATTATACTATGACAGACCAGCTAGATCTACTGTCTCTATTATATTATGACAGACCAGCTAGATCTACTGTCTCTATTATAATATGACATACCAGCAAGATCTACTGTCTCTATTATATTATGACAGACTAGCTAGATCTACTGTCTCTATTATAATATGACAGACCAGCTAGATCTACTGTCTCTATTATAATATGATATACCAGCTATATCTACTGTCTCTAATATAATATGACAGACCAGCTAGATCTACTGTCTCTATTATAATATGACAGATCAGCTAGATCTACTGTCTCTATTATAATATGACAGACCAGCTTGATCAACTGTCTCTATTATATTATGACATACCAGCTAGATCTAGTGTCTCTATTATATTATGACAGACCAGCTAGATCTACTGTCTCTATTATATTATGACAGACCAGCTAGATCTACTGTCTCTATTATATTATGACAGACCAGCTAGATCTACTGTCTCTATTATAATATGACAGACCAGCTAGATCTACTGTCTCTATTATATTATGACAGACCAGCTAGATCTACTGTCTCTTATAATATGACAGACCAGCTAGATCTACTGTCTCTATTATATTATGACAGACCAGCTAGATCTACTGTTTCTATCATATTATTACAGTCCAGCTAGATCTACTGTCTCGATTATATTATGACAGACCAGCTAGATCTACTGTCTCTATTATAATATGACAGACCAGCTAGATCTACTGTCTCTATTATAATATGACAGACCAGCTAGATCTACTGTCTCTATTATCATATGACAGACCAGCTAGATCTACTGTCTCCATTATATTATGACAGACCAGCTAGATCTACTGTGTCTATTATAATATGTCAGACCAGCGAGATCTACTGTTTCTATTATAATGTGACAGACCAGCTAGATCAACTGTCTCTATTATAATATGACAGACCAGCTAGATCTACTGTCTCTATTATTATATGACAGACCAGCTAGATCTACTGTCTCGATTATATTATGACAGAACAGCTAGATCTACTGTCTCTATTATATTATGACAGACCAGCTAGATCTACTGTCTCTGTTATATTATGACAGACCAGCTAGATCTACTGTGTCTATTATAATATGACAGACCAGCTAGATCTACTGTCTCTATTATATTATGACAGACCAGCTAGATCTACTGTCTCTATTATAATATGACAGACCAGCTAGATCTACTGTCTCTATTATATTATGACAGACCAGCTAGATCTACTGTCTCTATTATAATATGACAGACCAGCTAGATCTACTGTCTCTATTATATTATGACAGACCAGCTAGATCTACTGTCTCTATTATAATATGACAGACCAGCTAGATCTACTGTCTCTATTATATTATGACAGACCAGCTAGATCTACTGTCTCTATTATAATATGACAGACCAGCTAGATCTACTGTCTCTATTATATTATGACAGACCAGCTAGATCTACTGTCTCTATTATATTATGACAGACCAGCTAGATCTACTGTCTCTATTATATTATGACAGACCAGCTAGATCTACTGTCTCTATTATATTATGACAGACCAGCTAGATCTACTGTCTCTATTATATTATGACAGACCAGCTAGATCTACTGTCTCTATTATAATATGACAGACCAGCTAGATCTACTGTCTCTATTATATTATGACAGACCAGCTAGATCTACTGTCTTGATTATATTATGACAGACCAGCTAGATCTACTGTCTCTATTATAATATGACAGACCAGCTAGATCTACTGTCTCTATTATATTATGAAGACCAGCTAGATCTACTGTCTCTATTATATTATGACAGACCAGCTAGATCTACTGTCTATATTATAATATGACAGACCAGCTAGATCTACTGTCTCTATTATATATGACAGACCAGCTAGATCTACTGTCTCTATTATAATATGACAGACCAGCTAGATCTACTGTCTCTATTATATTATGACAGACCAGCTAGATCTACTGTCTCTATTATATTATGACAGACCAGCTAGATCTACTGTCTCTATTATAATATGACAGACCAGCTAGATCTACTGTCTCTATTATATTATGACAGACCAGCTAGATCTACTGTCTCGATTATATTATGACAGACCAGCTAGATCTACTGTCTCTATTATAATATGACAGACCAGCTAGATCTACTGTCTCTATTATATTATGACAGACCAGCTAGATCTACTGTCTCTATTATAATATGACAGACCAGCTAGATCTACTGTCTCTATTATATTATGACAGACCAGCTAGATCTACTGTCTCTATTATATTATGACAGACCAGCTAGATCTACTGTCTCTATTATATTATGACAGACCAGCTAGATCTACTGTCTCTATTATAATATGACAGACCAGCTAGATCTACTGTCTCTATTATATTATGACAGACCAGCTAGATCTACTGTCTCGATTATATTATGACAGACCAGCTAGATCTACTGTCTATATTATAATATGACAGACCAGCTAGATCTACTGTCTCTATTATATTATGACAGACCAGCTAGATCTACTGTCTCTTATAATATGACAGACCAGCTAGATCTACTGTCTCTATTATATTATGACAGACCAGCTAGATCTACTGTTTCTATAATATTATGACAGTCCAGCTAGATCTACTGTCTCTATTATATTATGACAGACCAGCTAGATCTACTGTCTCTATTATAATATGACAGACCAGCTAGATCTACTGTCTCTATTATAATATGACAGACCAGCTAGATCTACTGTCTCTATTATAATATGACAGACCAGCTAGATCTACTGTCTCCATTATATTATGACAGACCAGCTAGATCTACTGTCTCTATTATATTATGACAGACCAGCTATATCTACTCTCTCTATTATAATATGACAGACCAGCTAGATCTACTGTCTCTATTATATTATGACAGACCAGCTAGATCTACTGTCTCTATTATAATATGACAGACCAGCTAGATCTACTGTTTCTATTATAATATGACAGACCAGCTAGAACTAATGTCTCTATTATAATATGACAGACCAGCTAGATCAACTGTCTCTATTATATTATGACATACCAGCTAGATCTACTGTCTCTATTATATTATGACAGACCAGCTAGATCTACTGTCTCTATTATATCATGACAGACCAGCTAGATCTACTGTCTCTGTTATATTATGACAGACCAGCTAGATCTACTGTCTCTATTATAATATGACAGACCAGCTAGATCTACTGTCTCTATTATATTATGACAGACCAGCTAGATCTACTGTCTCTATATAATATGACAGACCAGCTAGATCTACTGTCTCTATTATATTATGACAGACCAGCTAGATCTACTGTTTCTATCATATTATTACAGACCAGCTAGATCTACTGTCTCGATTATGTTATGACAGACCAGCTAGATCTACTGTCTCTATTATAATATGACAGACCAGCTAGATCTACTGTCTCTATTATAATATGACAGACCAGCTAGATCTACTGTCTCTATTATACTATGACAGACCAGCTAGATCTACTGTCTCTATTATATTATGACAGACCAGCTAGATCTACTGTCTCTATTATAATATGACAGACCAGCTAGATCTACTGTTTCTATTATAATATGACAGACCAGCTAGATCTACTGTCTCTATTATATTATGACAGACCAGCTAGATCTACTGTCTCTATTATATTATGACAGACCAGCTAGATCTACTGTCTCTATTATAATATGACAGACCAGCTAGATCTACTGTCTCTATTATATTATGACAGACCAGCTAGATCTACTGTCTCTATTATATTATGACAGACCAGCTAGATCTACTGTCTCGATTATATTATGACAGACCAGCTAGATCTACTGTCTCTATTATAATATGACAGACCAGCTAGATCTACTGTCTCTATTATATTATGACAGACCAGCTAGATCTACTGTCTCTATTATAATATGACAGACCAGCTAGATCTACTGTCTCTATTATATTATGACAGACCAGCTAGATCTACTGTCTCTATTGTAATATGACAGACCAGCTAGATCTACAGTCTCTATTATATTATGACAGACCAGCTAGATCTACTGTCTCTATTATAATATGACAGACCAGCTAGATCTACTGTCTCTATTATATTATGACAGACCAGCTAGATCTACTGTCTCTATTATATTATGACAGACCAGCTAGATCTACTGTCTCTATTATATTATGACAGACCAGCTAGATCTACTGTCTCTATTATATTATGACAGACCAGCTAGATCTACTGTCTCTATTATATTATGACAGACCAGCTAGATCTACTGTCTCTATTATATTATGACAGACCAGCTAGATCTACTGTCTAATTATATTATGACAGACCAGCTAGATCTACTGTCTCTATTATATTATGACAGACCAGCTAGATCTACTGTCTCTATTATAATATGACAGACCAGCTAGATCTACTGTCTCTATTATATTATGACAGACCAGCTAGATCTACTGTCTCTATTATATTATGACAGACCAGCTGATCTACTGTCTCCTATTATAATTATGACAGACCAGCTAGATCTACTGTCTCTATTATATTATGACAGACCAGCTAGATCTACTGTCTCTATTATAATATGACAGACCAGCTAGATCTACTGTCTCTATTATATTATGACAGACCAGCTAGATCTATTGTCTCTTATATTATGACAGACCAGCTAGATCTACTGTCTCTATTATAATATGACAGACCAGCTAGATCTACTGTTTCTATTATAATGTGACAGACCAGCTAGATCTACTGTCTCGATTATATTATGACAGACCAGCTAGATCTACTGTCTCTATTATAATATGACAGACCAGCTAGATCTACTGTCTCTATTATATTATGACAGACCAGCTAGATCTACTGTCTCTATTATAATATGACAGACCAGCTAGATCTACTGTCTCTATTATATTATGACAGACCAGCTAGATCTACTGTCTCTATTGTAATATGACAGACCAGCTAGATCTACTGTCTCTATTATATTATGACAGACCAGCTAGATCTACTGTCTCTATTATAATATGACAGACCAGCTAGATCTACTGTCTCTATTATATTATGACAGACCAGCTAGATCTACTGTCTCTATTATATTATGACAGACCAGCTAGATCTACTGTCTATATTATAATATGACAGACCAGCTAGATCTACTGTCTCTATTATATTATGACAGACCAGCTAGATCTACTGTCTCTATTATAATATGACAGACCAGCTAGATCTACTGTCTCTATTATATTATGACAGACCAGCTAGATCTACTGTTTCTATTATAATATGACAGACCAGCTAGATCTACTGTCTCTATTATATTATGACAGACCAGCTAGATCTACTGTCTCTATTATAATATGACAGACCAGCTAGATCTACTGTCTCTATTATAATATGACAGACCAGCTGGATCTACTGTCTCTATCATCATATGACAGACCAGCTAGATCTACTGTCTCCATTATATTATGACAGACCAGCTAGATCTACTGTCTCTATTATATTATGACAGACTAGCTAGATCTACTGTCTCTATTATAATATGACAGACCAGCTAGATCTACTGTCTCTATTATATTATGACAGACCAGCTAGATCTACTGTCTCTATTATATTATGACAGACCAGCTAGATCTACTGTCTCTATTATAAATGACAGACCAGCCAGATCTACTGTCTCTATTATATTATGACAGACCAGCTAGATCTACTGTTTCTATCATATTATTACAGACCAGCTAGATCTACTGTCTCTGTTATAATATGACAGACCAGCTAGATCTACTGTCTCTATTATAATATGACAGACCAGCTAGATCTACTGTCTCTATTATATTATGACAGACCAGCTAGATCTACTGTCTCTATTGTAATATGACAGACCAGCTAGATCTACTGTCTCTATTATATTATGACAGACCAGCTAGATCTACTGTCTCTATTATAATATGACAGACCAGCTAGATCTACTGTCTCTATTATATTATGACAGACCAGCTAGATCTACTGTCTCTATTATATTATGACAGACCAGCTAGATCTACTGTCTCTATTATAATATGACAGACCAGCTAGATCTACTGTCTCTATTATAATATGACAGACCAGCTAGATCTACTGTCTCTATTATATTATGACAGACCAGCTAGATCTACTGTCTCTATTATATTATGACAGACAAGCTAGATCTACTGTCTCTATTATAATATGACAGACCAACTAGATCTACTGTCTCTATTATAATATGACAGACCAACTAGATCTACTGTCTCTATTATATTATGACAGACCAGCTAGATCTACTGTCTCTATTATATTATGACAGACCAGCTAGATCTACTGTCTCTATTATATTATGACAGACCAGCTAGATCTACTGTCTCTATTATAATATGACAGACCAGCTAGATCTACTGTCTCTATTATATTATGACAGACCAGCTAGATCTACTGTCTCGATTATATTATGACAGACCAGCTAGATCTACTGTCTCTATTATATTATGACAGACCAGCTAGATCTACTGTCCTGCTATTATATTATGACAGACCAGCTAGATCTACTGTCTCTATTATATTATGACAGACCAGCTAGATCTACTGTCTCGATTATAATATGACAGACCAGCTAGATCTACTGTCTCTATTATATTATGACAGACCAGCTAGATCTACTGTCTCTATCATATTATGACAGACGAGCTAGATCTACTGTCTCTATTATATTATGACAGACCAGCTAGATCTACTGTCTCTATTATAATATGACAGACCAGCTAGATCTACTGTCTCTATTATATTATGACAGACCAGCTAGATCTACTGTCTCTATTATAATATGACAGACCAGCTAGATCTACTGTCTCTATTATAATATGACAGACCAGCTAGATCTACTGTCTCTATTATAATATGACAGACCAGCTAGATCTACTGTCTCTATTATATTATGACAGACCAGCTAGATCTACTGTCTCGATTATATTATGACAGACCAGCTAGATCTACTGTCTCTATTATAATATGACAGACCAGCTAGATCTACTGTCTCTATTATAATATAACAGACCAGCTAGATCTACTGTCTATTATATTATGACAGATCAGCTAGATCTACTGTCTCTATTATATTATGACAGACCAGCTAGATCTACTGTCTCTATTATATTATGACAGACCAGCTAGATCTACTGTCTCTATTATAACATGACAGACCAGCTAGATCTACTGTCTCTATTATATTATGACAGACCAGCTAGATCTACTGTCTCTATTATATATGACAGACCAGCTAGATCTACTGTCCCGATATATGACAGACCAGCTAGATCTACTGTCTCTATTATAATATGACAGACCAGCTAGATCTACTGTCTCTATTATATTATGACAGACCAGCTAGATCTACTGGCTCTATTATATTATGACAGAGACCAGCTAGATCTACTGTCTCTATTATATTATGACAGACCAGCTAGATCTACTGTCCCGATTATAATATGACAGACCAGCTAGATCTACGGTCTCTATTATATTATGACAGACCAGCTAGATCTACTGTCTCTATTATATTATGACAGACCAGCTAGATCTACTGTCTCTACGTATATTATGACAGACCAGCTAGATCTACTGTCTCTATTATATTATGACAGACCAGCTAGATCTACTGTCTCGATTATATTATGACAGACCAGCTAGATCTACTGTCTATATTATAATATGACAGACCAGCTAGATCTACTGTCTCTATTATATTATGACAGACCAGCTAGATCTACTGTCTCTATTATATTATGACAGACCAGCTAGATCTACTGTCTCTATTATAACATGACAGACCAGTTAGATCTACTGTCTCTATTATATTATGACAGACCAGCTAGATCTACTGTCTCGATTATATTATGACAGACCAGCTAGATCTACTGTCTCTATTATATTATGACAGACCAGCTAGATCTACTGTCTCATTATAATATGACAGACCAGCTAGATCTACTGTCTCTATTATATTATGACAGACCAGCTAGATCTGCTGTCTCTATTATATTATGACAGACCAGCTAGTTCTACTGTCTCTATTATAATATGACAGACCAGCTAGATCTACTGTCTCTATTATAATATGACAGACCAACTAGATCTACTGTCTCTATTATATTATGACAGACCAGCTAGATCTACTGTCTCTATTATAATATGACAGACCAGCTAGATCTACTGTCTCTGATTATATTATGACAGACCAGCTAGATCTACTGTCTCTATTATAATATGACAGACCAGCTAGATCTACTGTCTCTATTATATTATGACAGACCAGCTAGATCTACTGGCTCTATTATATTATGACAGACCAGCTAGATCCACTGTCTCTATTATATTATGACAGACCAGCTAGATCTACTGTCTCTCCTATTGTAATATGACAGACCAGCTAGATCTACAGTCTCTATTATATTATGACAGACCAGCTGATCTACTTCTCTATTATATTATGACAGACCAGCTAGATCTACTGTCTCTATTATATTATGACAGACCAGCTAGATCTACTGTCTCAAAGATTATATTATGACAGACCAGCTAGATCTACTGTCTATATTATAATATGACAGACCAGCTAGATCTACTGTCTCTTTTATATTATGACAGACCAGCTAGATCTACTGTCTCTATTATATTATGAAAGACCAGCTTGATCTACTGTCTATATTATATTATGACAGACCAGCTAGATCTACTGTCTCTATTATAATATGACAGACCAGCTAGATCTACTGTCTAGCTATTATAATATGACAGACCAGTTGTATCTACTGTCTCTATTATATTATGACAGACCAGCTAGATCTATTGTCTCTATTATATTACATGAACACCAGCTAGATCTACTGTCTTCAATTATATTATGACAGACGTAGCTTTCTACTGTCTCTATTATAATATGACAGACCAGCTAGATCTACTGTCTCTCCTATTATGACAGACCAGCTAGAAACTGTCTCTATTATATGGCGATAGACCAGCTAGATCTACTGTCTCTATTATATTATGACCCACGTGGAGTTCCAGGTCTCTACTGCCTCTATTATATTATGACAGACCAGCTAGATCGACTGTTTCATCATATTATGCCTCCCAGACCAGCTGAGATCTACTGTCTATTATATTATGACAGACCAGCTACTACTGTCTCTATTATATTATGACAGACCAGCTAGATCTACTGTCTCTATTATATTATGTCAGACCAGCTAGATCTACTGTCTCTATTATATTATGACAGACCAGCTAGATCTACTTTCTCTATTATATTATGACAGACCAGCTAGATCTATTGTCTTTATTATATTATGACAGACCAGCTAGATCTACTGTCTCCATTATATTATGACAGACCAGCTAGATCTACTGTCTCTATTATATTATGACAGACCTCCCAGGTCTACTGTCTCTATTATATTATGACAGACCAGCTAGATCAACTGTTTCTATTCCTATTATGGACTCACCTCTCTACTGTCTCTATTATTTATGACAGACCAGCAAGATCTACCTTTCTATTATAATATGACAGACCAGCTTTTCTACTGTCTCCATTATATTATGACAGACCAGCTAGATCTACTGTCTCTATTGTAATATGACAGACCAGCTAGATCTAAAGTCTCTATTATATTATGACAGACCAGCTATATCTGCATTGTCTCTATTATAACATGACAGACCAGCTAGATCTACTTTCCCTATTATATTATTACAGACCAGCTATATCTACTGTCTCTATTATTGGTGACAGACCAGCTAGATCTACTGTCTCTATTATAACATGACAGACCAGCTAGATCTACTGTTTCTATTATAATGTGACAGACCAGCTAGATCAACTGTCTCTATTATATTATGATTCAGACCAGCTAGATCTCCTGTCTCCCTCATATTATGACAGACAAGCTAGATCTACTGTTTCTATTATAATATGACAGACCAGCTAGATCTACTGTCTCTATTATAACATGACAGACCAACTAGATCTACTGTCTCTATTATAATATGACAGACCAGCTAGATCTACTGGCATCTATTATAATATGACAGACCAGCTAGATCAACTGTCTCCTATTATATTATGACAGACCAGCTAGACTACTTTTCTATCATATTATTACAGACAAGCTAGATCTACTGTCTCTATTATAATATGACAGACCAGCTAGATCCCTCCTGAATCTCTATTATAATATGACAGACCAACTAGATCTACTGTCTCTATTATATTATGACAGACCAGCTAGATATACTGGCTCTTTTATATTATGACAGACCAGCTAGATCTACTGTCTCATTATATTATGACAGACCAGCTAGATCTACTGTCTCCCCTATAATATGACAGACCAGCTAGATCTACTGTCTCTATTATATTATGACAGACCAGCTAGATCTACTGGCTCTATTATATTATGACAGACCAGCTAGAGATCCACTGTCTCTATTATATTATGACAGACCAGCTAGATCTACTGTCTCATTATAATATGACAGACCAGCTAGATCTACAGTCTCTATTATATTATGACAGACCAGCTGATCTACTGTCTCTATTATAATATGACAGACCAGCTAGATCTACTGTCTCTATTATATTATGACAGACCAGCTAGATCTACTGTCTCTGATTATATTATGACAGACCAGCTTGATCTACTGTCTATATTATAATATGACAGACCAGCTAGATCTACTGTCTCTATTATATTATGACAGACCAGCTAGATCTACTGTTTCTATTATATATGAAAGACCAGCTTGATCTACTGTCTCTATTATAATATGACAGACCAGCTAGATCTACTGTCTCTATTATATTATGACAGACCAGCTAGATCTACTGTCTCTATTATAATATGACAGACCAGCTAGATCTACTGTCTCTATTATATTATGACAGACCAGCTAGATCTATTGTCTCTATTATATTATGACAGACCAGCTAGATCTACTGTCTCTATTATAATATGACAGACCAGCTAGATCTACTGTCTCTATTATATTATGACAGACCAGCTAGATCTACTGTCTCTATTATATTATGACAGACCAGCTAGATCTACTGTCTCTATTATATTATGACAGACCAGCTAGATCTACTGTCTCTATTATATTATGACAGGCCAGCTAGATCTACTGTCTCTTTATATTATGACAGACCAGGTAGATCTGCATGTTTCTATCATATTATTACAGTCCAGTTAGATCTACTGTCTCGATTATATTATGACAGACCAGCTAGATCTACTGTCTCTATTATAATATGACAGACCAGATCTACTGTCTCTATTATAATATGACAGACCAGCTGACCTACTGTCTCTATTATCATATGACAGACCAGCTAGATCTACTGTCTCCATTATATTATGACAGACCAGCTAGATCTACTGTCTCCTTATATTATGACAGACTAGCTAGATCTACCCTGTCTCTATTATATATGACAGACCAGCTAGATCTACTGTCTCTATTATATTATGACAGACCAGCTAGATCTACTGTCTCTATTGTAATATGATAGACCAGCTAGATCTCACTGTTTCTATTATAATATGACAGACCAGCCAGATCTACTGTTCTATTATAATATGACAGACCAGCTAGATCAACTGTTTCTATCATATTATTACAGACGAGCTGGATCTACTGTCTCTATTATAATATGTCAGACCAGCTGGATCTACTGTTTCTATTATAATATGAGAGACTGCCTCTAGATCTACTGTCTCTATTATAATAAGACAGACCAGCTAGATCTACTGTCGCTATTATATTATGACAGACCAGCTAGATCTACTTTCTCTATTATATTATGACAGACCAGCTAGATCTATTGTCTTTATTATATTATGACAGACCAGCTAGATCTACTGTCTCCATTATATTATGACAGACCAGCTAGATCTACTGTCGCTATTATATTATGACAGACCAGCTAGATCTACTGTCTCTATTATAATGACAGACCAGCTAGATCTACTGTCTCTATTATAATATGACAGACCAGCTAGATCTACTGTCTCTATTATAATATGTCAGACCAGTTAGATCTACTGTCTCTATTATATTATGACAGACCAGCTAGATCTATTGTCTCTATTATATTATGACAGACCAGCTAGATCTACTGTCTCTATTATAATATGACAGACCAGCTAGATCTACTGTCTCTATTATAATATGACAGACCAGCTAGATCTACTGTCTCGATTATATTATGACAGACCAGCTAGATCTACTGTCTCTATTATAATATGACAGACCAGCTAGATCTACTGTCTCTATTATATTATGACAGACCAGCTAGATCTACTGTCTCTATTATAATATGACAGACCAGCTAGATCTACTGTCTCTATTATATTATGACAGACCAGCTAGATCTACTGTCTCTATTGTAATATGACAGACCAGCTAGATCTACAGTCTCTATTATATTATGACAGACCAGCTAGATCTACTGTCTCTATTATAATATGACAGACCAGCTAGATCTACTGTCTCTATTATATTATGACAGACCAGCTAGATCTACTGTCTCGATTATATTATGACAGACCAGCTAGATCTACTGTCTATATTATAATATGACAGACCAGCTAGATCTACTGTCTCTATTATATTATGACAGACCAGCTAGATCTACTGTCTCTTATAATATGACAGACCAGCTAGATCTACTGTCTCTATTATATTATGACAGACCAGCTAGATCTACTGTTTCTATCATATTATTACAGTCCAGCTAGATCTACTGTCTCGATTATATTATGACAGACCAGCTAGATCTACTGTCTCTATTATAATATGACAGACCAGCTAGATCTACTGTCTCTATTATAATATGACAGACCAGCTGGATCTACTGTCTCTATTATCATATGACAGACCAGCTAGATCTACTGTCTCCATTATATTATGACATACCAGCTAGATCTACTGTCTCGATTATATTATGACAGACTAGCTATATCTACTGTCTCTATTATAATATGACAGACCAGCTAGATCTACTGTCTCTATTATATTATGACAGACCAGCTAGATCTACTGTCTCTATTGTAATTCGACAGACCAGCTAGATCTACTGTTTCTATTATAATATGACAGACCAGCCAGATCTACTGTCTCTATTATAATATGACAGACCAGCTAGATCAACTGTTTCTATCATATTATTACAGACGAGCTGGATCTACTGTCTCTATTATAATATGTCAGACCAGCTAGATCTACTGTTTCTATTATAATATGAGAGACTGCCCAGATCTACTGTCTCTATTATAATAAGACAGACCAGCTAGATCTACTGTCGCTATTATATTATGACAGACCAGCTAGATCTACTTTCTCTATTATATTATGACAGACCAGCTAGATCTATTGTCTTTATTATATTATGACAGACCAGCTAGATCTACTGTCTCCATTATATTATGACAGACCAGCTAGATCTACTGTCGCTATTATATTATGACAGACCAGCTAGATCTACTGTCTCTATTATATTGTGACAGACCAGCTAGATCTACTGTCTCTATTATAATATGACAGACCAGCTAGATCAACTGTCTCTATTATATTATGACAGACCAGCTAGATCTACTGTCAGTATTATAATATGAGAGACCAGCTAGATCTACTGTCTCTATTATATTATGACAGACCAGCAAGATCTACTCTCTCTATTATAATAAGACAGACCAGCTAGATCTACTGTCTCCATTATATTATGACAGACCAGCTAGATCTACTGTCTCTATTGTAATATGACAGACCAGCTAGATCTACAGTCTCTATTATATTATGACAGACCAGCTATATCTACTGTCTCTATTATATTATGACAGACCAGCTAGATCTACTGTCTCTATTATAACATGACAGACCAGCTAGATCTACTGTCGCTATTATATTATTACAGACCAGCTAGATCTACTGTCTCGATTATATTATGACAGACCAGCTAGATCTACTGTCTCTATTATAATATGACAGACCAGCTAGATCTACTGTTTCTATTATAATGTGACAGACCAGCTAGATCAACTGTCTCTATTATATTATGACAGACCAGCTAGATCTACTGTTTCTATCATATTATTACAGACAAGCTAGATCTACTGTCTCTATTATAATATGACAGACCAGCTAGATCTACTGTCTCTATTATAATATGACAGACCAACTAGATCTACTGTCTCTATTATATTATGACAGACCAGCTAGATCTACTGGCTCTATTATATTATGACAGACCAGCTAGATCTACTGTCCCGATTATATTATGACAGACCAGCTAGATCTACTGTCTCTATTATAATATGACAGACCAGCTAGATCTACTGTCTCTATTATATTATGACAGACCAGCTAGATCTAATGTCTCTATTATATTATGACAGACCAGCTAGATCTACTGTCTCTATTATATTATGACAGACCAGCTAGATCTACTGTCTCTATTATATTATGACAGACCAGCTAGATCTACTGTCTCTATTATATTATGACAGACCAGCTAGATCTACTGTCTCTATTATAATATGACAGACCAGCTAGATCTACTGTCTCTATTATATTATGACAGACCAGCTAGATCTACTGTCTCTATTATAATATGACAGACCAGCTAGATCTACTGTCTCTATTATATTATGAAAGACCAGCTAGATCTACTGTCTATATTATATATGACAGACCAGCTAGATCTACTGTCTCTATTATATTATGACAGACCAGCTAGATCTACTGTCTCTATTATAATATGACAGACCAGCTAGATCTACTGTCTCTATTATATTATGACAGACCAGCTAGATCTATTGTCTCTATTATATTATGACAGACCAGCTAGATCTACTGTCTCTATTATAATATGACAGACCAGCTAGATCTACTGTCTCTATTATAATATGACAGACCAGCTAGATCTACTGTCTCTATTATATTATGACAGACCAGCTAGATCTACTGTCTCTATTATAATATGACAGACCAGCTAGATCTACTGTCTCTATTATATTATGACAGACCAGCTAGATCTACTGTCTCTATTATATTATGACAGACCAGCTAGATCTACTGTCTCTATTGTAATATGACAGACCAGCTAGATCTACAGTCTCTATTATATTATGACAGACCAGCTAGATCTACTGTCTCTATTATAATATGACAGACCAGCTAGATCTACTGTCTCTATTATATTATGACAGACCAGCTAGATCTACTGTCTCTATTATATTATGACAGACCAGCTAGATCTACTGTCTATATTATAATATGACAGACCAGCTAGATCTACTGTCTCTATTATATTATGACAGACCAGCTAGATCTACTGTCTCTATTATATTATGAAAGACCAGCTTGATCTACTGTCTATATTATAATATGACAGACCAGCTAGATCTACTGTCTCTATTATATTATGACAGACCAGCTAGATCTACTGTCTCTATTATAATATGACAGACCAGTTAGATCTACTGTCTCTATTATATTATGACAGACCAGCTAGATCTATTGTCTCTATTATATTATGACAGACCAGCTAGATCTACTGTCTCTATTATAATATGGCAGACCAGCTAGATCTACTGTCTCTATTATAATATGACAGACCAGCTAGATCTACTGTCTCTATTATATTATGACAGACCAGCTAGATCTACTGTCTCTATTATATTATGACAGACCAGCTAGATCTACTGTCTCTATTATATTATGACAGACCAGCTAGATCTACTGTCTCTATTATATTATGACAGACCAGCTAGATCTACTGTCTCTATTATATTATGACAGACCAGCTAGATCTACTGTCTCTATTATATTATGACAGACCAGCTAGATCTACTGTCTCTATTATATTATGACAGACCAGCTAGATCTACTGTCTCTATTATATTATGACAGACCAGCTAGATCTACTGTCTCTATTATATTATGACAGACCAGCTAGATCTACTGTCTCTATTATATTATGACAGACCAGCTAGATCTACTGTCTCTATTATATTATGACAGACCAGCTAGATCTACTGTCTCTATTATAATATGACAGACCAGCTAGATCTACTGTCTCTATTATATTATGACAGACCAGCTAGATCTAGTGTCTCTATTATATTATGACAGACCAGCTAGATCTACTGTCTCTATTATAATATGACAGACCAGCTAGATCTACTGTCTCTATTATAATATGACAGACCAGCTAGATCTACTGTCTCTATTATATTATGACAGACCAGCTAGATCTACTGTCTCTATTATATTATGACAGACCAGCTAGATCTACTGTCTCTATTGTAATATGACAGACCAGCTAGATCTACAGTCTCTATTATATTATGACAGACCAGCTAGATCTACTGTCTCTATTATAATATGACAGACCAGCTAGATCTACTGTCTCTATTATATTATGACAGACCAGCTAGATCTACTGTCTTGATTATATCATGACAGACCAGCTAGATCTACTGTCTATATTACAATATGACAGACCAGCTAGATCTACTGTCTCTATTATATTATGACAGACCAGCTAGATCTACTGTCTCTATTATATTATGAAAGACCAGCTTGATCTACTGTCTATATTATAATATGACAGACCACCTAGATCTACTGTCTCTATTATATTATGACAGACCAGCTAGATCTACTGTCTCTATTATAATATGACAGACCAGTTAGATCTACTGTCTCTATTATATTATGACAGACCAGCTAGATCTATTGTCTCTATTATATTATGACAGACCAGCTAGATCTACTGTCTCTATTATAATATGACAGACCAGCTAGATCTACTGTCTCTATTATAATATGACAGACCAGCTAGATCTACTGTCTCGATTATATTATGACAGACCAGCTAGATCTACTGTCTCTATTATAATATGACAGACCAGCTAGATCTACTGTCTCTATTATATTATGACAGACCAGCTAGATCTACTGTCTCTATTATAATATGACAGACCAGCTAGATCTACTGTCTCTATTATATTATGACAGACCAGCTAGATCTACTGTCTCTATTATAATATGACAGACCAGCTAGATCTACTGTCTCTATTATATTATGACAGACCAGCTAGATCTACTGTCTCTATTATAATATGACAGACCAGCTAGATCTACTGTCTCTATTATATTATGACAGACCAGCTAGATCTACTGTCTCTATTATATTATGACAGACCAGCTAGATCTACTGTCTCTATTATACTATGACAGACCAGCTAGATCTACTGTCTCTATTATATATGACAGACCAGCTAGATCTACTGTCTCTATTATAATATGACAGACCAGCTAGATCTACTGTCTCTATTATATTATGACAGACCAGATAGATCTACTGTCTCTATTATACTATGACAGACCAGCTAGATCTACTGTCTCATATTATGACAGACCAGCTACATCTACTGTCTCTATTATAATATGAGAGACCAGCTAGATCTACTGTCTCTATTATATTATGACAGACCAGCTAGATCTACTGTCTCGATTATATTATGACAGACCAGCTAGATCTACTGTCTCATATTATGACAGACCAGCTAGATCTACTGTCTCTATTATATTATGACAGACCAGCTAGATCTACTGTCTCTGATTATATTATGACAGACCAGCTAGATCTACTGTCTATATTATAATATGACAGACCAGCTAGATCTACTGTCTCTATTATATTATGACAGACCAGCTAGATCTACTGTCTCTATTATATTATGAAAGACCAGCTAGATCTACTGTCTCTATTATATTATGACAGACCAGCTAGATCTACTGTCTCTATTATATTATGACAGACCAGCTAGATCTACTGTCTCTATTATAATATGACAGACCAGCTAGATCTACTGTCTCTATTATATTATGACAGACCATCTAGATCTACTGTCTCTATTATATTATGACAGACCAGCTAGATCTACTGTCTCTATTATAATATGACAGACCAGCTAGATCTACTGTCTCTATTATATTATGACAGACCAGCTAGATCTACTGTCTCTATTATATTATGACAGACCAGCTAGATCTACTGTCTCTATTATAATATGACAGACCAGCTAGATCTACTGTCTCTATTATATTATGACAGACCAGCTAGATCTACTGTCTCTATTATATTATGACAGACCAGCTAGATCTACTGTCTCTATTATAATATGACAGACCAGCTAGATCTACTGTCTCTATTATATTATGACAGACCAGCTAGATCTACTGTCTCGATTATATTATGACAGACCAGCTAGATCTACTGTCTCTATTATAATATGACAGACCAGCTAGATCTACTGTCTCTATTATATTATGACAGACCAGCTAGATCTACTGTCTCTATTATAATATGACAGACCAGCTAGATCTACTGTCTCTATTATATTATGACAGACCAGCTAGATCTACTGTCTCTATTATAATATGACAGACCAGCTAGATCTACTGTCTCTATTATATTATGACAGACCAGCTAGATCTACTGTCTCTATTATAATATGACAGACCAGCTAGATCTACTGTCTCTATTATATTATGACAGACCAGCTAGATCTACTGTCTCGATTATATTATGACAGACCAGCTAGATCTACTGTCTCTATTATATTATGACAGACCAGCTAGATCTACTGTCTCTGTTATATTATTACAGACCAGCTAGATCTACTGTCTCTATTATATCATGACAGACCAGCTAGATCTACTGTCTCTATTATATTATGACAGACCAGCTAGATCTACTGTTTCTATTATAATATGACAGACCAGCTAGATCTACTGTCTCTATTATATTATGACAGACCAGCTAGATCTACTGTCTCTATTATAATATGAGAGACCAGCTAGATCTACTGTCTCTATTGTAATATGACAGACCAGCTAGATCTACAGTCTCTATTATATTATGACAGACCAGCTAGATCTACTGTCTCTATTATAATATGACAGACCAGCTAGATCTACTGTCTCTATTATATTATGACAGACCAGCTAGATCTACTGTCTTATTATATATGACAGACCAGCTAGATCTACTGTCTCTATTATAATATGACAGACCAGCTAGATCTACTGTCTCTATTATATTATGACAGACCAGCTAGATCTACTGTCTCTATTATATTATGAAAGACCAGCTTGATCTACTGTCTATATTATAATATGACAGACCACCTAGATCTACTGTCTCTATTATATTATGACAGACCAGCTAGATCTACTGTCTCTATTATAATATGACAGACCAGTTAGATCTACTGTCTCTATTATATTTAGACAGACCATCTAGATCTATTGTCTCTATTATATTATGACAGACCAGCTAGATCTACTGTCTCTATTATAATATGACAGACCAGCTAGATCTACTGTCTCTATTATAATATGACAGACCAGCTAGATCTACTGTCTCGATTATATTATGACAGACCAGCTAGATCTACTGTCTCTATTATAATATGACAGACCAGCTAGATCTACTGTCTCTATTATATTATGACAGACCAGCTAGATCTACTGTCTCTATTGTAATATGACAGACCAGCTAGATCTACAGTCTCTATTATATTATGACAGACCAGCTAGATCTACTGTCTCTATTATAATATGACAGACCAGCTAGATCTACTGTCTCTATTATATTATGACAGACCAGCTAGATCTAATGTCTTGATTATATTATGACAGACCAGCTAGATCTACTGTCTATATTATAATATGACAGACCAGCTAGATCTACTGTCTCTATTATATTATGACAGACCAGCTAGATCTACTGTCTCTATTATATTATGAAAGACCAGCTTGATCTACTGTCTATATTATAATATGACAGACCAGCTAGATCTACTGTCTCTATTATATTATGACAGACCAGCTAGATCTACTGTCTCTATTATAATATGACAGACCAGTTAGATCTACTGTCTCTATTATATTATGACAGACCAGCTAGATCTATTGTCTCTATTATATTATGACAGACCAGCTAGATCTACTGTCTCTATTATAATATGGCAGACCAGCTAGATCTACTGTCTCTATTATAATATGACAGACCAGCTAGATCTACTGTCTCTATTATATTATGACAGACCAGCTAGATCTACTGTCTCTATTATATTATGACAGACCAGCTAGATCTACTGTCTCTATTATATTATGACAGACCAGCTAGATCTACTGTCTCTATTATATTATGACAGACCAGCTAGATCTACTGTCTCTATTATATTATGACAGACCAGCTAGATCGACTGTCTCGATTATATTATGACAGACCAGCTAGATCTACTGTCTATATTATATTATGACAGACCAGCTATATCTACTGTCTCTATTATATTATGACAGACCAGCTAGATCTACTGTCTCGATTATATTATGACAGACCAGCTAGATCTACTGTCTATATTATAATATGACAGACCAGCTAGATCTACTGTCTCTATTATATTATGACATACCAGCTAGATCTACTGTCTCTATTATAATATGACAGACCAGTTAGATCTACTGTCTCTATTATATTATGACAGACCAGCTAGATCTAGTGTCTCTATTATATTATGACAGACCAGCTAGATCTACTGTCTCTATTATAATATGATAGACCAGCTAGATCTACTGTCTCTATTATAATATGACAGACCAGCTAGATCTACTGTCTCTATTATATTATGACAGACCAGCTAGATCTACTGGCTCTATTATATTATGACAGACCAGCTAGATCTACTGTCTCTATTGTAATATGACAGACCAGCTAGATCTACAGTCTCTATTATATTATGACAGACCAGCTAGATCTACTGTCTCTATTATAATATGACAGACCAGCTAGATCTACTGTCTCTATTATATTATGACAGACCAGCTAGATCTACTGTCTTGATTATATCATGACAGACCAGCTAGATCTACTGTCTATATTATAATATGACAGACCAGCTAGATCTACTGTCTCTATTATATTATGACAGACCAGCTAGATCTACTGTCTCTATTATATTATGAAAGACCAGCTTGATCTACTGTCTATATTATAATATGACAGACCACCTAGATCTACTGTCTCTATTATATTATGACAGACCAGCTAGATCTACTGTCTCTATTATAATATGACAGACCAGTTAGATCTACTGTCTCTATTATATTATGACAGACCAGCTAGATCTATTGTCTCTATTATATTATGACAGACCAGCTAGATCTACTGTCTCTATTATAATATGACAGACCAGCTAGATCTACTGTCTCTATTATAATATGACAGACCAGCTAGATCTACTGTCTCGATTATATTATGACAGACCAGCTAGATCTACTGTCTCTATTATAATATGAGAGACCAGCTAGATCTACTGTCTCTATTATATTATGACAGACCAGCTAGATCTACTGTCTCTATTATAATATGACAGACCAGCTAGATCTACTGTCTCTATTATATTATGACAGACCAGCTAGATCTACTGTCTCTATTGTAATATGACAGACCAGCTAGATCTACAGTCTCTATTATATTATGACAGACCAGCTAGATCTACTGTCTCTATTATAATATGACAGACCAGCTAGATCTACTGTCTCTATTATATTATGACAGACCAGCTAGATCTACTGTCTCGATTATATTATGACAGACCAGCTAGATCTACTGTCTCTATTATATTATGACATACCAGCTAGATCTACTGTCTCTATTATATTATGACAGACCAGCTAGATCTACTGTCTCTATTATATCATGACAGACCAGCTAGATCTACTGTCTCTATTATATTATGACAGACCAGCTAGATCTACTGTCTCTATTATAATATGACAGACCAGCTAGATCTACTGTCTCTATTATATTATGACAGACCAGCTAGATCTACTGTCTCTATTATAATATGACAGACCAGCTAGATCTACTGTCTCTATTATAATATGACAGACCAGCTAGATCTACTGTCTCTATTATATTATGACAGACCAGCTAGATCTACTGTCTCTATTATAATATGACAGACCAGCTAGATCTACTGTCTCTATTATATTATGACAGACCAGCTAGATCTACTGTCTCTATTATATTATGACAGACCAGCTAGATCTACTGTCTATATTATAATATGACAGACCAGCTAGATCTACTGTCTCTATTATATTATGACATACCAGCTAGATCTACTGTCTCTATTATAATATGACAGACCAGCTAGATCTACTGTCTCTATTATATTATGACAGACCAGCTAGATCTACTGTCTCTATTATATTATGACAGACCAGCTAGATCTACTGTCTCTATTATAATATGACAGACCAGCTAGATCTACTGTCTCTATTATAATATGACAGACCAGCTAGATCTACTGTCTCTATTATATTATGACAGACCAGCTAGATCTACTGTCTCTATTATATTATGACAGACCAGCTAGATCTACTGTCTCTATTATAATATGACAGACCAGCTAGATCTACAGTCTCTATTATATTATGACAGACCAGCTAGATCTACTGTCTCTATTATAATATGACAGACCAGCTAGATCTACTGTCTCTATTATATTATGACAGACCAGCTAGATCTACTGTCTTGATTATATCATGACAGACCAGCTAGATCTACTGTCTATATTATAATATGACAGACCAGCTAGATCTACTGTCTCTATTATATTATGACAGACCAGCTAGATCTACTGTCTCTATTATATTATGAAAGACCAGCTTGATCTACTGTCTATATTATAATATGACAGACCACCTAGATCTACTGTCTCTATTATATTATGACAGACCAGCTAGATCTACTGTCTCTATTATAATATGACAGACCAGTTAGATCTACTGTCTCTATTATATTATGACAGACCAGCTAGATCTATTGTCTCTATTATATTATGACAGACCAGCTAGATCTACTGTCTCTATTATAATATGACAGACCAGCTAGATCTACTGTCTCTATTATAATATGACAGACCAGCTAGATCTACTGTCTCGATTATATTATGACAGACCAGCTAGATCTACTGTCTCTATTATAATATGAGAGACCAGCTAGATCTACTGTCTCTATTATATTATGACAGACCAGCTAGATCTACTGTCTCTATTATAATATGACAGACCAGCTAGATCTACTGTCTCTATTATATTATGACAGACCAGCTAGATCTACTGTCTCTATTGTAATATGACAGACCAGCTAGATCTACTGTCTCTATTATATTATGACAGACCAGCTAGATCTACTGTCTCTATTATAATATGACAGACCAGCTAGATCTACTGTCTCTATTATATTATGACAGACCAGCTAGATCTACTGTCTCGATTATATTATGACAGACCAGCTAGATCTACTGTCTCTATTATATTATGACAGACCAGCTAGATCTACTGTCTCTATTATATTATGACAGACCAGCTAGATCTACTGTCTCTATTATATTATGACAGACCAGCTAGATCTACTGTCTCTATTATATTATGACAGACCAGCTAGATCTACTGTCTCTATTATAATATGACAGACCAGCTAGATCTACTGTCTCTATTATATTATGACAGACCAGCTAGATCTACTGTCTCTATTATAATATGACAGACCAGCTAGATCTACTGTCTCTATTGTAATATGACAGACCAGCTAGATCTACAGTCTCTATTATATTATGACAGACCAGCTAGATCTACTGTCTCTATTATAATATGACAGACCAGCTAGATCTACTGTCTCTATTATATTATGACAGACCAGCTAGATCTACTGTCTTGATTATATCATGACAGACCAGCTAGATCTACTGTCTATATTATAATATGACAGACCAGCTAGATCTACTGTCTCTATTATATTATGACAGACCAGCTAGATCTACTGTCTCTATTATATTATGAAAGACCAGCTTGATCTACTGTCTATATTATAATATGACAGACCACCTAGATCTACTGTCTCTATTATATTATGACAGACCAGCTAGATCTACTGTCTCTATTATAATATGACAGACCAGTTAGATCTACTGTCTCTATTATATTTAGACAGACCATCTAGATCTATTGTCTCTATTATATTATGACAGACCAGCTAGATCTACTGTCTCTATTATAATATGACAGACCAGCTAGATCTACTGTCTCTATTATAATATGACAGACCAGCTAGATCTACTGTCTCGATTATATTATGACAGACCAGCTAGATCTACTGTCTCTATTATAATATGACAGACCAGCTAGATCTACTGTCTCTATTATATTATGACAGACCAGCTAGATCTACTGTCTCTATTATAATATGACAGACCAGCTAGATCTACTGTCTCTATTATATTATGACAGACCAGCTAGATCTACTGTCTCTATTGTAATATGACAGACCAGCTAGATCTACAGTCTCTATTATATTATGACAGACCAGCTAGATCTACTGTCTCTATTATAATATGACAGACCAGCTAGATCTACTGTCTCTATTATATTATGACAGACCAGCTAGATCTACTGTCTCGATTATATTATGACAGACCAGCTAGATCTACTGTCTATATTATAATATGACAGACCAGCTAGATCTACTGTCTCTATTATATTATGACAGACCAGCTAGATCTACTGTCTCTTATAATATGACAGACCAGCTAGATCTACTGTCTCTATTATATTATGACAGACCAGCTAGATCTACTGTTTCTATCATATTATTACAGTCCAGCTAGATCTACTGTCTCGATTATATTATGACAGACCAGCTAGATCTACTGTCTCTATTATAATATGACAGACCAGCTAGATCTACTGTCTCTATTATAATATGACAGACTAGCTATATCTACTGTCTCTATTATAATATGACAGACCAGCTAGATCTACTGTCTCTATTATATTATGACAGACCAGCTAGATCTACTGTCTCTATTGTAATTCGACAGACCAGCTAGATCTACTGTTTCTATTATAATATGACAGACCAGCCAGATCTACTGTCTCTATCATAATATGACAGACCAGCTAGATCAACTGTTTCTATCATATTATTACAGACGAGCTGGATCTACTGTCTCTATTATAATATGTCAGACCAGCTAGATCTACTGTTTCTATTATAATATGAGAGACTGCCCAGATCTACTGTCTCTATTATAATAAGACAGACCAGCTAGATCTACTGTCGCTATTATATTATGACAGACCAGCTAGATCTACTTTCTCTATTATATTATGACAGACCAGCTAGATCTATTGTCTTTATTATATTATGACAGACCAGCTAGATCTACTGTCTCCATTATATTATGACAGACCAGCTAGATCTACTGTCGCTATTATATTATGACAGACCAGCTAGATCTACTGTCTCTATTATATTGTGACAGACCAGCTAGATCTACTGTCTCTATTATAATATGACAGACCAGCTAGATCAACTGTCTCTATTATATTATGACAGACCAGTTAGATCTACTGTCAGTATTATAATATGAGAGACCAGCTAGATCTACTGTCTCTATTATATTATGACAGACCAGCAAGATCTACTCTCTCTATTATAATAAGACAGACCAGCTAGATCTACTGTCTCCATTATATTTATGACAGACCAGCTAGATCTACTGTCTCTATTGTAATATGACAGACCAGCTAGATCTACAGTCTCTATTATATTATGACAGACCAGCGATATCTACTGTCTCTATTATATTATGACAGACCAGCTAGATCTACTGTCTCTATTATATTATGACTTACCAGCTAGATCTACTGTCTCTATTATAATATGACAGACCAGCTAGATCTACTGTCTCTATTATATTATGACAGACCAGCTAGATCTACTGTCTCTATTATAATATGACAGACCAGCTAGATCTACTGTCTCTATTATATTATGACAGACCAGCTAGATCTACTGTCTCTATTATATTATGACAGACCAGCTAGATCTACTGTCTCTATTATAATATGACAGACCAGCTAGATCTACTGTCTCTATTATATTATGACAGACCAGCTAGATCTACTGTCTCTATTATATTATGACAGACCAGCTAGATCTACTGTCTCTATTATATTATGACAGACCAGCTAGATCTACTGTCTCTATTATATTATGACAGACCAGCTAGATCTACTGTCTCTATTATAATATGACAGACCAGCTAGATCTACTGTCTCTATTATATTATGACAGACCAGCTAGATCTACTGGCTCTATTATATTATGACAGACCAGCTAGATCTACTGTCTCTATTATATTATGACAGACCAGCTAGATCTAGCTAGATCTACTGTCTCTATTATATTTAGACAGACCATCTAGATCTATTGTCTCTATTATATTATGACAGACCAGCTAGATCTACTGTCTCTATTATAATATGACAGACCAGCTAGATCTACTGTCTTGATTATATCATGACAGACCAGCTAGATCTACTGTCTATATTATAATATGACAGACCAGCTAGATCTACTGTCTCTATTATATTATGACAGACCAGCTAGATCTACTGTCTCTATTATATTATGAAAGACCAGCTTGATCTACTGTCTATATTATAATATGACAGACCACCTAGATCTACTGTCTCTATTATATTATGACAGACCAGCTAGATCTACTGTCTCTATTATAATATGACAGACCAGTTAGATCTACTGTCTCTATTATATTATGACAGACCAGCTAGATCTATTGTCTCTATTATATTATGACAGACCAGCTAGATCTACTGTCTCTATTATAATATGACAGACCAGCTAGATCTACTGTCTCTATTATAATATGACAGACCAGCTAGATCTACTGTCTCTATTATATTATGACAGACCAGCTAGATCTACTGTCTCTATTATAATAAGACAGACCAGCTAGATCTACTGTCTCTATTATATTATGACAGACCAGCTAGATCTACTGTCTCTATTATAATATGACAGACCAGCTAGATCTACTGTCTCTATTATATTATGACAGACCAGCTAGATCTACTGTCTCTATTATAATATGACAGACCAGCTAGATCTACTGTCTCTATTATATTATGACAGACCAGCTAGATCTACTGTCTCTATTATATTATGACAGACCAGCTAGAGATCTACTGTCTCTATTATAATATGACAGACCAGCTAGATCTACTGTCTCTATTATATTATGACAGACCAGCTAGATCTACTGTCTCTATTATAATATGACAGACCAGCTAGATCTACTGTCTCTATTATATTATGACAGACCAGCTAGATCTACTGTCTCTATTATAATATGACAGACCAGCTAGATCTACTGTCTCTATTATAATATGACAGACCAGCTAGATCTACTGTCTCTATTATAATATGACAGACCAGCTAGATCTACTGTCTCTATTATATTATGACAGACCAGCTAGATCAACTGTCTCTATTATAATATGACAGACCAGCTAGATCTACTGTCTCTATTATATTATGACAGACCAGCTAGATCTACTGTCTCGATTATATTATGACAGACCAGCTAGATCTACTGTCTATATTATAATATGACAGACCAGCTAGATCTACTGTCTCTATTATATTATGACAGACCAGCTAGATCTACTGTCTCTATTATATTATGACAGACCAGCTAGATCTACTGTCTCTATTATAATATGACAGACCATCTAGATCTACTGTCTCTATTATATTATGACAGACCAGCTAGATCTACTGTCTCTATTATAATATGACAGACCAGCTAGATCTACTGTCTCTATTATATTATGACAGACCAGCTAGATCTACTGTCTCTATTATATTATGACAGACCAGCTAGATCTACTGTCTCTATTATATTATGACAGACCAGCTAGATCTACAGTCTCTATTATATTATGACAGACCAGCTAGATCTACTGTCTCTATTATAATATGACAGACCAGCTAGATCTACTGTCTCTATTATATTATGACAGACCAGCTAGATCTACTGTCTTGATTATATTATGACAGACCAGCTAGATCTACTGTCTATATTATAATATGACAGACCAGCTAGATCTACTGTCTCTATTATATTATGACAGACCAGCTAGATCTACTGTCTCTATTATATTATGAAAGACCAGCTAGATCTACTGTCTATATTATAATATGACAGACCAGCTAGATCTACTGTCTCTATTATATTATGACAGACCAGCTAGATCTACTGTCTCTATTATAATATGACAGACCAGTTAGATCTACTGTCTCTATTATATTATGACAGACCAGCTAGATCTACTGTCTCTATTATATTATGACAGACCAGCTAGATCTACTGTCTCTATTATAATATGACAGACCAGCTAGATCTACTGTCTCTATTATAATATGACAGACCAGCTAGATCTACTGTCTCTATTATATTATGACAGACCAGCTAGATCTACTGTCTCTATTATATTATGACAGACCAGCTAGATCTACTGTCTCTATTATATTATGACAGACCAGCTAGATCTACTGTCTCTATTATATTATGACAGACCAGCTAGATCTACTGTCTCTATTATATTATGACAGACCAGCTAGATCTACTGTCTCTATTATAATATGACAGACCAGCTAGATCTACTGTCTCTATTATATTATGACAGACCAGCTAGATCTACTGTCTCTATTATATCATGACAGACCAGCTAGATCTACTGTCTCTATTATATTATGACAGACCAGCTAGATCTACTGTCTCTATTATATTATGACAGACCAGCTAGATCTACTGTCTCTATTATATTATGACATACCAGCTAGATCTACTGTCTCTATTATATTATGACAGACCAGCTAGATCTACTGTCTCTATTATATCATGACAGACCAGCTAGATCTACTGTCTCTATTATATTATGACAGACCAGCTAGATCTACTGTCTCTATTATATTATGACAGACCAGCTAGATCTACTGTCTCTATTATATTATGACAGACCAGCTAGATCTACTGTCTCTATTATAATATGAGAGACCAGCTAGATCTACTGTCTCTATTGTAATATGACAGACCAGCTAGATCTACAGTCTCTATTATATTATGACAGACCAGCTAGATCTACTGTCTCTATTATAATATGACAGACCAGCTAGATCTACTGTCTCTATTATATTATGACAGACCAGCTAGATCTACTGTCTTGATTATATCATGACAGACCAGCTAGATCTACTGTCTATATTATAATATGACAGACCAGCTAGATCTACTGTCTCTATTATATTATGACAGACCAGCTAGATCTACTGTCTCTATTATATTATGAAAGACCAGCTTGATCTACTGTCTATATTATAATATGACAGACCACCTAGATCTACTGTCTCTATTATATTATGACAGACCAGCTAGATCTACTGTCTCTATTATAATATGACAGACCAGTTAGATCTACTGTCTCTATTATATTTAGACAGACCATCTAGATCTATTGTCTCTATTATATTATGACAGACCAGCTAGATCTACTGTCTCTATTATAATATGACAGACCAGCTAGATCTACTGTCTCTATTATAATATGACAGACCAGCTAGATCTACTGTCTCGATTATATTATGACAGACCAGCTAGATCTACTGTCTCTATTATAATATGACAGACCAGCTAGATCTACTGTCTCTATTATATTATGACAGACCAGCTAGATCTACTGTCTCTATTATAATATGACAGACCAGCTAGATCTACTGTCTCTATTATATTATGACAGACCAGCTAGATCTACTGTCTCTATTGTAATATGACAGACCAGCTAGATCTACAGTCTCTATTATATTATGACAGACCAGCTAGATCTACTGTCTCTATTATAATATGACAGACCAGCTAGATCTACTGTCTCTATTATATTATGACAGACCAGCTAGATCTACTGTCTCGATTATATTATGACAGACCAGCTAGATCTACTGTCTATATTATAATATGACAGACCAGCTAGATCTACTGTCTCTATTATATTATGACAGACCAGCTAGATCTACTGTCTCTTATAATATGACAGACCAGCTAGATCTACTGTCTCTATTATATTATGACAGACCAGCTAGATCTACTGTTTCTATCATATTATTACAGTCCAGCTAGATCTACTGTCTCGATTATATTATGACAGACCAGCTAGATCTACTGTCTCTATTATAATATGACAGACCAGCTAGATCTACTGTCTCTATTATAATATGACAGACTAGCTATATCTACTGTCTCTATTATAATATGACAGACCAGCTAGATCTACTGTCTCTATTATATTATGACAGACCAGCTAGATCTACTGTCTCTATTGTAATTCGACAGACCAGCTAGATCTACTGTTTCTATTATAATATGACAGACCAGCCAGATCTACTGTCTCTATCATAATATGACAGACCAGCTAGATCAACTGTTTCTATCATATTATTACAGACGAGCTGGATCTACTGTCTCTATTATAATATGTCAGACCAGCTAGATCTACTGTTTCTATTATAATATGAGAGACTGCCCAGATCTACTGTCTCTATTATAATAAGACAGACCAGCTAGATCTACTGTCGCTATTATATTATGACAGACCAGCTAGATCTACTTTCTCTATTATATTATGACAGACCAGCTAGATCTATTGTCTTTATTATATTATGACAGACCAGCTAGATCTACTGTCTCCATTATATTATGACAGACCAGCTAGATCTACTGTCGCTATTATATTATGACAGACCAGCTAGATCTACTGTCTCTATTATATTGTGACAGACCAGCTAGATCTACTGTCTCTATTATAATATGACAGACCAGCTAGATCAACTGTCTCTATTATATTATGACAGACCAGTTAGATCTACTGTCAGTATTATAATATGAGAGACCAGCTAGATCTACTGTCTCTATTATATTATGACAGACCAGCAAGATCTACTCTCTCTATTATAATAAGACAGACCAGCTAGATCTACTGTCTCCATTATATTATGACAGACCAGCTAGATCTACTGTCTCTATTGTAATATGACAGACCAGCTAGATCTACAGTCTCTATTATATTATGACAGACCAGCTATATCTACTGTCTCTATTATATTATGACAGACCAGCTAGATCTACTGTCTCTATTATAACATGACAGACCAGCTAGATCTACTGTCGCTATTATATTATTACAGACCAGCTAGATCTACTGTCTTGATTATATTATGACAGACCAGCTAGATCTACTGTCTCTATTATAATATGACAGACCAGCTAGATTTACTGTTTCTATTATAATGTGACAGACCAGCTAGATCAACTGTCTCTATTATATTATGACAGACCAGCTAGATCTACTGTTTCTATCATATTATTACAGACAAGCTAGATCTACTGTCTCTATTATAATATGACAGACCAGCTAGATCTACTGTCTCTATTATAATATGACAGACCAACTAGATCTACTGTCTCTATTATATTATGACAGACCAGCTAGATCTACTGGCTCTATTATATTATGACAGACCAGCTAGATCTACTGTCCCGATTATATTATGACAGACCAGCTAGATCTACTGTCTATATTATAATATGACAGACCAGCTAGATCTACTGTCTCTATTATATTATGACAGACCAGCTAGATCTACTGGCTCTATTATATTATGACAGACCAGCTAGATCCACTGTCTCTATTATATTATGACAGACCAGCTAGATCTACTGTCTCTATTGTAATATGACAGACCAGCTAGATCTACAGTCTCTATTATATTATGACAGACCAGCTAGATCTACTGTCTCTATTATAATATGACAGACCAGCTAGATCTACTGTCTCTATTATATTATGACAGACCAGCTAGATCTACTGTCTTGATTATATTATGACAGACCAGCTAGATCTACTGTCTATATTATAATATGACAGACCAGCTAGATCTACTGTCTCTATTATATTATGACAGACCAGCTAGATCTACTGTCTCTATTATATTATGAAAGACCAGCTTGATCTACTGTCTATATTATAATATGACAGACCAGCTAGATCTACTGTCTCTATTATATTATGACAGACCAGCTAGATCTACTGTCTCTATTATAATATGACAGACCAGTTAGATCTACTGTCTCTATTATATTATGACAGACCAGCTAGATCTATTGTCTCTATTATATTATGACAGACCAGCTAGATCTACTGTCTCTATTATAATATGACAGACCAGCTAGATCTACTGTCTCTATTATAATATGACAGACCAGCTAGATCTACTGTCTCTATTATATTATGACAGACCAGCTAGATCTACTGTCTCTATTATATTATGACAGACCAGCTAGATCTACTGTCTCTATTATATTATGACAGACCAGCTAGATCTACTGTCTCTATTATATTATGACAGACCAGCTAGATCTACTGTCTCTATTATATTATGACAGACCAGCTAGATCGACTGTCTCGATTATATTATGACAGACCAGCTAGATCTACTGTCTATATTATATTATGACAGACCAGCTATATCTACTGTCTCTATTATATTATGACAGACCAGCTAGATCTACTGTCTCGATTATATTATGACAGACCAGCTAGATCTACTGTCTATATTATAATATGACAGACCAGCTAGATCTACTGTCTCTATTATATTATGACATACCAGCTAGATCTACTGTCTCTATTATAATATGACAGACCAGTTAGATCTACTGTCTCTATTATATTATGACAGACCAGCTAGATCTAGTGTCTCTATTATATTATGACAGACCAGCTAGATCTACTGTCTCTATTATAATATGATAGACCAGCTAGATCTACTGTCTCTATTATAATATGACAGACCAGCTAGATCTACTGTCTCTATTATATTATGACAGACCAGCTAGATCTACTGTCTCTATTATATTATGACAGACCAGCTAGATCTACTGTCTCTATTATATTATGACAGACCAGCTAGATCTACTGTCTCTATTATATTATGACAGACCAGCTAGATCTACTGTCTCTATTATATTATGACAGACCAGCTATATCTACTGTCTCGATTATATTATGACAGACCAGCTAGATCTACTGTCTATATTATATTATGACAGACCAGCTATATCTACTGTCTCTATTATATTATGACAGACCAGCTAGATCTACTGTCTATATTATAATATGACAGACCAGCTAGATCTACTGTCTCTATTATATTATGACATACCAGCTAGATCTACTGTCTCTATTATATTATGACAGACCAGCTAGATCTACTGTCTCTATTATATCATGACAGACCAGCTAGATCTACTGTCTCTATTATATTATGACAGACCAGCTAGATCTACTGTCTCTATTATAATATGACAGACCAGCTAGATCTACTGTCTCTATTATATTATGACAGACCAGCTAGATCTACTGTCTCTTATAATATGACAGACCAGCTAGATCTACTGTCTCTATTATATTATGACAGACAAGCTAGATCTACTGTTTCTATCATATTATTACAGTCCAGCTAGATCTACTGTCTCCATTATATTATGACAGACCAGCAATATCTACTGTCTCTATTATAATATGTCAGACCAGCTAGATCTACTGTTTCTATTATAATGTGACAGACCAGCTAGATCAACTGTCTCTATTATATTATGACAGACCAGCTAGATCTACTGTTTCTATCATATTATTACAGACCAGCTAGATCTACTGACTCTATTATAATATAACAGACCAGCTAGATCAACTGTCTCTATTGTAATATGACAAACCAGCTAGATCTACAGTCTCTATTATATTATGACAGACCAGCTAGATCTACTGTCTCTATTATATTATGACAGACCAGCTAGATCTACTGTCTCTATTATAATATGACAGACCAGCTATATCTACTGTCTCTATTATAATATGACAGACCAGCTAGATCTACTGTCTCTATTATATTATGACAGACCAGCTAGATCTACTGTCTCTATTATATTATGACAGACCAGCTAGATCTACTGTCTCTATTATATTATGACAGACCAGCTAGATCTACTGTCGATATTATAATATGACAGACCAGCTAGATCTACTGTCTCTATTATATTATGACAGACCAGCTAGATCTACTGTCTCTATTATATTATGACAGACCAGCTAGATCTACTGTCTCTATTATATTATGACAGACCAGCTAGATCTACTGTCTCTATTATATTATGACAGACCAGCTAGATCTACTGTCGATATTATAATATGACAGACCAGCTAGATCTACTGTCTCTATTATATTATGACAGACCAGCTAGATCTACTGTCTCTATTATATTATGACAGACCAGCTAGATCTACTGTCTCTATTATATTATGACAGACCAGCTAGATCTACTGTCTCGATTATATTATGACAGACCAGCTAGATCTACTGTCTATATTATATTATGACAGACCAGCTATATCTACTGTCTCTATTATATTATGACAGACCAGCTAGATCTACTGTCTCGATTATATTATGACAGACCAGCTAGATCTACTGTCTATATTATAATATGACAGACCAGCTAGATCTACTGTCTCTATTATATTATGACATACCAGCTAGATCTACTGTCTCTATTATATTATGACAGACCAGCTAGATCTACTGTCTCTATTATATCATGACAGACCAGCTAGATCTACTGTCTCTATTATATTATGACAGACCAGCTAGATCTACTGTCTCTATTATACTATGACAGACCAGCTAGATCTACTGTCTCTATTATATTATGACAGACCAGCTAGATCTACTGTCTCTTATAATATGACAGACCAGCTAGATCTACTGTCTCTATTATATTATGACAGACCAGCTAGATCTACTGTTTCTATCATATTATTACAGTCCAGCTAGATCTACTGTCTCGATTATATTATGACAGACCAGCTAGATCTACTGTCTCTATTATAATATGACAGACCAGCTAGATCTACTGTCTCTATTATAATATGACAGACCAGCTAGATCTACTGTCTCTATTATCATATGACAGACCAGCTAGATCTACTGTCTCCATTATATTATGACAGACCAGCTAGATCTACTGTCTCTATTATAATATGACAGACCAGCTAGATCTACTGTCTCTATTATAATATGACAGACCAGCTCGATCTACTGTCTATATTATATTATGACAGACCAGCTATATCTACTGTCTCTATTATATTATGACAGACCAGCTAGATCTACTGTCTCGATTATATTATGACAGACCAGCTAGATCTACTGTCTATATTATAATATGACAGACCAGCTAGATCTACTGTCTTTATTATATTATGACATACCAGCTAGATCTACTGTCTCTATTATATTATGACAGACCAGCTAGATCTACTGTCTCTATTATATCATGACAGACCAGCTAGATCTACTGTCTCTATTATATTATGACAGACCAGCTAGATCTACTGTCTCTATTATAATATGACAGATCAGCTAGATCTACTGTCTCTATTATATTATGACAGACCAGCTAGATCTACTGTCTCTATTGTAATATGACAG